>NC_040042.1:2070565-2151620 GCF_003713205.1 Coffea eugenioides
TCTAGAGAGTGGATTCTATTGGCCAACCCTCTTTAAAGATGCCTACTCATTTTGTAAGTCATGTGATAAGTGTCAAAGAGTAGGTAATATTTCTCGTAGGGATCAAATGACCCAAACCCCAATGATTTTTGTTGAGATTTTTGACGTTTGGGGTATTGATTTTATGGGCCCTTTTCCTTCGTCTTATGGTTCTCTATATATATTGCTTGCTGTAGACTATGTTTCGAAATGGGTGGAAGCAAAGCCCACTCGTACTAATAATTCCAAAGTGGTTGCAGAATTTGTCAAATCTAACATTTTTGTCCGCTTTGGAATGCCTCGAGCAATTGTAAGTGATCGGGGTACCCATTTCTGCAACAAGACGATTGCTGCGCTTTTCAGGAGGTACGGTGTCTTGCACAAAGTCTCCACGTCTTACCATCCGCAGACAAATGGTCAGGCGGAAGCATCGAACCGGGAGATCAAGTCGATTTTGGAAAAAATGGTTCGACCTGATAGGAAGGACTGGAGTGTGAGACTTGAAGATGCCTTGTGGGCATATAGAACGGCGTACAAGACACCAATCGGCATGTCTCCTTACCGTTTGGTATTTGGGAAGCCATGCCACCTCCCTGTCGAGTTCGAGCATAGAGCATTTTGGGCGGTCAAGCAATGCAACATGGGTATCGAAGAGGGCGGAATTCAAAGGAAGCTACAGTTACAAGAATTGGAGGAGATTCGCAACGAAGCCTACGAGAATGCTGTGATTTATAAGGAGAAAAACAAGATTTTTCATGAATGAAGCCTACGAGAATGCTGTGATTTATAAGGAGAAAAATAAGATTTTTCATAACCAACAGATCTCTAGGAAGACGTTTGAATGTGGACAAAAAGTTCTACTGTATCACTCCAAATTGAAGTTATTTCCAGGTAAGCTACGTTCTCGTTGGATTGGTCCCTTTGTTGTAACAAATGTCTTTGATTATGGTGCAGTGGAAATCCAGAGTCTAAATACGGAGAAGAAATTTGTGGTGAATGGTCATCGCCTCAAGCCATATTATGATGAGGTTCCAATTGAGCGGGTAGAGATGATGCATTTGGAGGACCCAATTTGCTTGGTTTAAGCAAATTATGAGCTATGTCTAGCCAAAGACACTAAAGAAAGGCGCTAGTTTGGGAGGCAACCCGAATATTAGTTTTGTTATTTCTAGTTGTTCTTCTTTTGCAGTGGGTCATTTCCTCGTTGGGTAGTATCTGTATTAATATTTCCTTCACTGAAATCAGGAAGTGAAATCTTGGCGTGCCCACGCGGTGTTGGTGTCTCCTGAGATCAGAGGACGAAGACCAATCTTAGCGTGCCCACGCGGTGTTGGTGTCTCTTGAGGTTAGGGACGTTTCGTAATCTTGGCGTGCGCAAACACATAGTGTTTGTCTCTCCTGAGGTCAGTGGATGTTTTATAATCTTGGCATGCCCACGCGATGTTTGATGACCTGAAACATGAAAAAAAAAAAAAACCAATCTTCTATTATTATTATTATTATTATTATCTACTATTCCTATTCTTATGAGTATTATTATTATTATTCTTATTATTCCTATCTTTAACAGAAAAAGAAAAGATTATTTTCTTTCTACAAAAAAATATAAAAAATTAAATATAAAAAAAATATTAAATAAAAAAAAAAAAAATTCCTCTTCTCTTTTCTTTTTCTTCTTTCTTTCTTTCTTTTCTTCTTTCTTTCTTTCTTTCTTTTTCTTTCTTCCTTCTTCCCCGCTGCTTTCTTTTTCCCCTTTTCTTTTCTTCTTCATCCGCCGCCGCCTCCAAGCTCCACTGCGCCCCAGTCCACCGCCTGCCGCTCTGCTCCACAGCCGCGCGCCGCACTTCCCACCGCCGCGGCTCCTTCTCCCTCGCCGATGATCTGCTCCAGTTTCGCCCACAACCTGCTCCAGCCGCCGCCACCTATTCCAGCTCTACCACCGAGGAGCTCCACGGCGCACGCGACCCTCCTCCGCCTACTCCAGCGCGCAGCCCAGGCCCAGCGCTCCTTCCGCCCTGCAGCCCGTCGACGAAGCCCACTAGCCACCACCAGCGGGCCGCGGCTCCTTCCCCCTTGCGCGGCCACAGCTCGCGAATCCCTTCTCCCACAGCACGCGGCCTTCTCCCTTTTCCCTTGGCGGCGCGTCATTGGCTAGCCCAAGGGCAGCCGCCGCCGCCATCGTTCCTCACTACAGGCAAAATCTCAGGCCAAAGCCTACAACCCCGGCCGGCGCCGCCCGCAGCTCCTCGTGCGCTGCAGCCGTGCGACGCCGCACCTCCCTCAGCAATAGCTCCAAGTTCCAGCAAGCTCCACCACTAGCTCACTCGCAGACAGCCGCGCATCACCACCTGTCAGTTTTGACAGTTGGAGGTATTATCTTCTCTTCCCCTAGTTAGTTGAAATCTCTGAAATCTGTGGTTGGATTTCTTGTTGGATACAGCAGGGTTGTAGTGGGCATTTTCTAGGGTAAATTTTGGGACTAATTTGGGGGTAATTGCTGCCATCTGTGGGAAATTTGCTGATAATTATAGTTGAGTTAGACTGCAGCCAATTGCTTCTGGATTTAATTTTCGCTCATTTTTGGCGCTACTTGGGTGTTCAAATCTGTTTTTGCTCTCTAGGTTGGTTATTTGATTTAATTTCTCCCTCTATACTCACCAGTGGTACTGGTGAGGGTAGTTGTTTAACATCTCATAATCTGTGTTCTAGATTGCCTAATTCAGTGAATTGTAACTACTGGGCATTTGTGATTGGGTCCACCCTGTGAGTGAGTGGTTGGATAGAGCAGGGGGTGATTTAGTTATTTCCTGGGGGAACTGTTTGGACAAGTTTGAGTTTAATTGCTGCCAAAGTGGGGGTATTTTCTACTATTTGTTGAACAGCTAGCCCATTTGCTTTAATTTTTCCCTGTGACTCACCAGTGGTACTGGTTGAGCACTTTAGCCTATCATTGTTGCTGTTTTTGGAGATACTGGCTTACTTTCAAGTTTCATTTCTGGGGGATTGTGTCTCATTTGCTGAAATTTGTGTCCAATTGTGGGTGAATTGCTGCGCTTATACTTGTTTATTGGGGGCGCCCGTGACGCTTATATTTGCTACTCGGTTGTTTTGGTTTGCCTGTTGGTCACCATGGTGAAGTCTCGATCTTCTTCTAAGTCTAGGACCCCTAGGACTCCTCAGCCCCCTCCACCCCAGCATTCCATTCCCGTCTCTGACCCCTCGCACGATCCTTCCTGCTCTGGGAGGCGGGCTCGTCTTGGGCGACAAAGAGGCGTCCATATCTCTGACCCTGCACATTTTGGGGGTCATTTGGTTTTCACCGGGGCAGCCGACAAGCGGCGCTATGAAGCGGCTTGTGAACGACGGATTATTCCTTGTCGTTATAGGGACCCCGCCACCTTGGGCCTTCTCAATATTAGCGTCCCCTTTCACGATTTGATTGAGGCCATCGGGTGGCGCCCCTATTCTCGTATAACTGACCTCCCAGCCTTTGTTGAATTGGTTAGGGAGTTTTATGCCACGTTTGAGTTTGACCTTCCCACTAATTACACAGTTTCTACCCCTGATGTCATCCGCTTCCGTTTAATGGGCCAGGATTTCCACCATTCCATAACCGACTTCAATCTGGCCTTTGGTTTCATTGATCCTGCTTATGCTGAGTCTAGGGAGTATGCCGAGAGTGCATGTGACTATGTCCAGCCGTTTTTCTCCCGCTATCGCTTTCTTTGGGATGATATGTCTGTAGACAGAAAAAACTATGACCCTCGTCTATCAAAGGGGTCCTATCTGAAGGACCCGGCCTCTCGCTATATCCACCGTTTTTTGGCTTACAGTTTCTCGGGTAGGCGAGATAGTTCGGGCGTTTTGTCTAAGCCAGAATTTTTCTTTATATGGTGCATGCAAAACAATATTAAGGTTAATCTTGGGTGTTGGCTCGCGTCTCAATTCAAGTCCATTTTGCCTAAAAAGAAACGCCCCTTGATTCTTGGGTCTTACATTACTCACTTGGCGATTAATTTGCATGTACTTGATATTTCTAACCATAACTTGCATATAGCCTGCCAAATGGAGCCTTTGGATATCCCGTGCCTAGAGAAAATGGGCTTAGTTCGGGAGGGCGACAATGGTTGGGAGGTTGTTCCCCCGGGACCGCTACGCCCTCCCCCTCGATCATCCTTTGCCAGTGCCTCCACGGTGGGCGGCGATCCTGGACCGTCCTCCTCCGTTCCCCCCCATTCCGGCCATACGGATGAGGAATGGAACCAGCTACGCAACACAGTCGAGCGGCTTGAGATTCGGCAGAAACACATGGACGTTAACATTCACAATATGGCGCAGAATCTAGCGGCATTTATGCAGCAGGCCGGGTTCCCTCCGCAGTTTCCGCCCAACCCCCCCTTGTCTTGACGACGTCAGGGAAGTACCGTTGCCCCTTCCGTTTTCTCTGCTATTATATTATCACATTGAGGGCAATGTGTCCTTTAGGTGTGGGGGGGTCGGTTTGGGTGCTAGATATTTTCAATTTTTCATTTTTGGGGTGTTTTTCCTATGTTTTTTGTTTAAGTGTTGTTTTTCTGTTGAGGTGTTGTCCCTTTAGTCCCTTTTGGGTGTTTTTCCTTTTTTGTTATCTTGGTGAATATTTTGGCAGCTCACTTTTTCATTGCTAGTGGTGGTTTATACTATGAATTGGGTTTTAGTGGCAGGTAAGAGCATGCTTTCTTGGTGAATATTTTGAGTTTAACGACTTGGTGCAATTTATGGCTAACTTGTTTAGGCAATATAAATATTTTGCCGGCATTGTTGTGTAGTTTGGTCTCCTGTCGACCTTAGTTCTCCATATTTAGGACATGACGCGGGCTATGATTTGTAATTACTTGGTATTTTGGTGTTATTGGTGAATAACGTATGGCTTTACTCCGCTAGTGTCGCCACCCAGTAACCGGGGGTCTTCACCACACGTGTCGGCTCTCGCGTCAAAAAGTGGCGATATCTATGAGTAAGTGGTCCTGGAGCTGTGAAAAGTTGAGTAACTGGGCTCTTTCATCTAAAAATGTCAGAGTTCACGTCAAAAGACTTGAATAGCTCGGGACTAAGCATTATTCGTGCAATTTATTAAAAAAAAAACAAACAAAACAAAAAGAAAAAAATCAGATGTGGAAAATTGAGTTTATGATCATGTTGGCCTGCCGATCCTTGGTTCGCACTGTTGAGATTTTGGTTGTCAGTTGACTGAATTGCTGACTATTGCTAGTTAATATTTGAATTTCCTAGGTGAGTTAGCCATGAATTGGACAGGTCTAGGAACTTGAGAGCTAACCGGGAGGGATATGTCTTGACACTTAGCCACTAGATCTTCATTTCGGTATAAGCACAGCTGGCAATGATATTGTTAAAGCTGGCCATTGTTGGGTTGAATTGTTCCCATGCTTGAGGGCAAGCATGATTCAGGTGTGGGGGGAATTGATAGGGTGTCATTTGTTAGTAATTTTTATTAGTAATTTTCCCTTTTATCCCTGATAAATAGTGTGCTAAATTCTGATATTTACTCATATTTGGTATATGGACTTAATTTCAGGAATGAAGCAGAAAACCACTAAAAAGGAAGGACTTTATGGAAAATAGGGAGACTTCTAAGGGCTTCAATTCTTGGGCCCTTGAATTGGTGGGGGACCACAAGCTAGTGGAAGGCATCAAGTCACTTGGGGCTCCCAAAAGAAAGCTACGGAAAGAGACTTGGGGCAAGAAGTACTTTGAAGGCTTTGTCCACATGTGTGGGGACCACCTAGATAGCTTGAGTCTATCTTTTTTTTATTGCTTAAATAGGGATAACGTAGAGTAGCAGGGACATCTCTAGTTTTAGTCTTTTAGTGTAGTTTTAGTTTTTCCTTCTTTGGACTGGCCTCTGACACACGCCAGGTGTTCGACAAAATTCCCCAACGGGAAAAACACCTCTTATTCCTTACTTCTTAATAGAAAACGCTATGCCTTTGCAATCCATTAATTCGTGTGGTGATTTAATTATGCGGCGTGGCTAAATCTTCCATCTAGTCAAGGGTCAACTCGACGGCGCAGTCCCGAAAATCTGTGAGATCTAATTAGTCTTCACGTGTTCCTTTATTTATTAATATTTGCACGTTATCTGCTTGAATTTTCATGGGATTATTTTATTAATTGGATGTCAAGGGCCCGATGTTCAATGTGATTTATTAATCTCGTGCCAATTTAGTCAATTAAATCCGTAATTGTTTGATTGATTAATGTTAGTGGCAACTGGTGTGTTTACACATTAGGGGAACGTGCAATCTAATTTAAATAACCCTCGTAGCGTGTTATTGGTTAGGGCTAGGTTTTTCTAGTTATTAATGCAATTGGAAAATTAATTCCTACGGTCGTACCTAGGAGTACTTTTCTGGTTAGAGGTGATTAATGGTCGTACCTTGGTCATCTATAATTTAAGGAAAAATTGGTCGTCAGACTATAACTAGCCTATTAATACATTAAGTGAACCTCTCTTGCATCAATGATCGGATGATTGGACTGTGCCTGAGTAGTTGTATCCTTGGCTAGAATTTATTTATTCTTGATTTAATTCCTGTTTTACTTGTGCTAGTGATTTATTTATTTTTAATTAAATTGTTTAATTGTTTTTAGTTTCATTCCGGTAAAATCCCCCCTTACCAATTGGACTTTAAAAAGAGACAGATATCCCCAGTCCCTGAGGAGACGACCCTACTTGCCACTGTCTACTATTTAGTAATTTTTGTCAATTAATTAATTCTGGTATATCGGGTTAAGCAAACTCTTCGGGAACAGGGTGAATCAAGTAACCCATTGCACACCTAGAGTCCCTGCTCCAGTACCTAGGATTGATTATTGACTGCTTTTAGTGGTATCTAGGTTCTATATTTATTATTATTATTGCACAGGCGGACGACCTGTCAAGCAAGAGCAAGATAGCCTTTAGATCTAACATCAGCTAACAAAGCTCTATACAAAAATGTTTTTCCAATACCACCTGGACCATCAATGAAAAAAACACCAGGTTTATCTGAGTAAATTCTCTCAGATATGATTATGAATGCTTTTTTCTGTTTTTCATTGAGCAGGTTAATTGAATTTAAGTCAGTTTCTGAAATGACAATGTTTCTTTCTGCTCTTAATTCTCGAGTTTCATTCTCTACATTTTCATAAGAGAATCCAGTGGGAATCAAATTATATGAATGTATACTTTTTCCCATGGATTGCAAAAAACCATCAATTTGTTGCAGGACATTTCTTTTCACTTGTGTACATGTCATAGCTGAACATTTGGCAAAATCTTCTGACATAGAAGAATCAAAATTTTGCCACAATGCCTTTGGGTCATTAGGACAAGAATAAACCAAAAGTGTTGCAAAAAGGCGCCTCATTTCATAGGGCATATGAAAGAGTGAGGCTTCTTGTAAACAAATTTCTTGGCTGTTATCATTTTGTAACAAGCCTCGAATTAACGCTACCTCTTGGAACGTTTCTACTTGAACTCCATTAAAGGTTCTCAGGTCATTAAATGAAATTGGACATCGAACCTTTGATAAAAGTAATCTCAAGTAGTATCGTTCTCCTTCAGAAGGATGAGTAGTCATTATTCGCCCTATTGATTCACCTCTTTCTCTCAATTTCTAGTATTTTTGCTTAGGTAACCAGACAAAATGATCAGGGAACTCTACATAAGTACAATTTAGATCCTGAGCTGCTTTATCTGTCCTATTCATGTAAAAAAATTCAGTGAGCATTGGTTTTTTCAAATGATAGTTATTGACAACATTTTGAAGATTAGCTGTTTTTTTGAAACTCATTGGCTGATAATTTTCCAAATGCAATTGTAAATGAATAATAGCTGGCTTTATTTCACTCATAGAAAATCTAAAGATTCTCCATGCTGCCTCAAGTGGAGAAACCCACCTAGCTGATACATATTGTTTAATTTCATCAATTTCTGAATCAGGTTTATTATTTACTACACAAAAGTTAGTTCTATTATGACCTTTATAGATATACTTGTAAATGTATTTGACTGCCTTAATTGTAAAACACATTTCAACATTAAGATGGCAATCAAATTTAGCCAAAAGATATGGATTGTATGGTACAACCCATCTGTTATCTAAAAGAGCTGATTTGATCTTAATTTGAACTCCATCATCTCTCCTTCGATATTCAGGATATGCATTAAGAGTTTGGATAGTTTCCTCACAGAAATTTTTAGGAAAATTATTCTTGCAAGTTCCATTTTTTCTCATGCATACATTTGTTGGATCAAGTGAACCACATGGTCCATGAAGCATATGTTTAATAACCAAATTATATAGATGCTCGTTTTTCTCTTTATTTGGTATCTCAGCACAGACAATTTTATCATATTCATCAGGAGTATACATCTTGAATTTTGACTTTAAAATTAGCAAGAAGTGTGCATGTGGCAGTCCACGTTTTTGGTATTCAATGACATAAGTGTAAGCTGCCACTTCACCAAAAATGCATTTTTTCAGAAGTTCATCTTTAAGCTGTTCTAACTTAGCATGAAATACTCTAGCAAGCAAATCTGGTCTGTTTTGTGCCTCTTCTTTGTCTATTAAGTGTTCTTTTATTTCTGGCCAATTAGGATTGTAAGTCATGGTCAGAAATATATCCGATTTACCATACTTCTGTACTAATGTCATTGCATCCCTCCAATAAATGATGGCGGTAATATGATACGTTGGCCAACATTAGATGCTTGACTCTCGCCTGATCCTAAAGCATCTATTATGCCTTTCAAGAACTCTCTCCTAATTTCCTCTTGTTGTAATCTATAGAAGTCAAGTATTTGTGTCTTAAGCTTCACATATTAATCAACAATATATTGTTGTAGGAGGCGAGCAAAATGTAATAGCCAAGATTCATCATTGTCCCTAATCTGAAGTTTATAACACATTAATATGTTTTCCATTGCTGTGGAAAAAATAATAGTACATTATTAAATGTGTAATCATAAATATTAAATAGGTAAAATGAAAGATCATGGTATATAGTTATTATACTAACCATGTTCTTCATTTTGGATTAGTTGTTCTACTGTAGCAGCATTTTCAGGGGAAATGAAATCTGCTACAGGTTGCCTTTTTTTTCCTTTTCTTCCATTTACTTTTGCTCCTTTCTTTGGTATTCCTTGGTGCCAGCCAAGATCACCAAAAGGAAAAAGTATTGGATATTGGAGTGGATCATAACATCCATAATAGTATTGTATATTTTTTGAAGTGACACTATGGGTATGAACTCTAATATCACGCCTACTGGTTTCTCCATTTTCTTGCCCCTCAACCCACAAGCCTGCAACTTGTGAAGTTGTTGGTCTATTATAGACTCTTTGATCAACACCAGGTAGAGTTTTTAACACAATGTAGTAGTTATCTAAATTAGGTATTGACAGGTGTCGAACCTGTGCAATAATAATTACTAAAAAGTCCTAATTACCACCTCAATTAAATAATTATAAAACAAATCCAAGTACTGGAGCAGGGACCCTAGGTGTGCAATGGGTTACTTAATTCACCCTGTTCCCGAAGAGTTTGCTTGATCCGATATACCGGATTTGTCTATAAAAAATATTAATTTTGCATACAATGGCAAGTAGGGTCGATTCCACAGGGAGCGGGTAGGAAATTATTTCTTTCCAAATTAGTAGAACAAAAGTGGGGGATAAATAAATAGAATAAAAGTAAAATAAAAAAATAAAAATAAAAATAAGGCGAACTAAATTCAGAACTAACTCACAAAGCACAATTCAATAAAAATAGCAATTGATAAAAGTTCTACCCAAAGGATCAACTGCTCAGGCACGGTCCAATTAAATGCTCATCGATGCAAAGATATTTCACCCACTTTTCACTAGGTTGGTTATAGCTATCAATAAGCTCTGACAACCAGCTCTTCCTTACTTTTCCGACAGTCAAGGTACGACCATTGACTGTTTCTCTAACCGGATAACAACCCTAGGTACGACCGTAGGAATTTAATTATCCAATTGCATTAAACCTAGAAGAATCCAACCCTAACCAATAAACACTCTAAGAGGGTTTATTTAAATTAGATCTTGCGTTTCCCCATCATAAAACCAATTATGGTGGTTGCCACGGGGTGTCAACTAAATGAACAATTACGGATTTTATTTAATTAACGTGGCAGTAGGCTATTAAATTAAATCAAATACCCGGCCGTTGATATTCAATTAATCAAATACCCATGAACAATTAATTCAGGAAATGCACGAATAGCAACAAAATTGGAGGAAATAATGAAAGCTTGATTAGATCTCACAGATATTATGGACCGCGCCCTTGCGTCAACCTTTGGGTAGAGGGGGAAGTTAGCCGCTACTCATCGTTTCAATCCCGCATGATTTAATTGAATTCATTCAATTATTTGCCAAGGAATTGGGAAAGAAAAATTAACTGCAATAACAACCGAAAAGGCCCTGCCTTCGTCCCTGCTTCGGAGTCCCAATTACAAAGCTAAAGCTACGAATGAATTGTCCAGCAGAAAAGTTGAAAGTCAGATGAGGGAAGCGACGTCTAGCGCCTGGGAAAGAGAAAACTAAAGCTACTGTTTTTTATTCAATGTCAATCTAGCTGTCTAATTTGCTGCCGAAGTAAAAGCCAAAAAGAAACGACGGAAAGCGTCTGACAAAAAGTAGAAAAAGAAAATTAAAGCTAAGGTCCTCCTCTTTTGTGAATCCTGCTTCCTCCCTTCTTTATAGCCGCCGCACAAGAGAAAAATCAAGGCCAGAGACGTCTGGAGCAATTCAAAAAGCTATCCCCTTTTGAGTTTTGATCCCACGCTTCGGGTTCACGTGGACCACGGTCCGTCTTTCGGTTTCGTCCACCTTCCAAGGCGTGGCCACGCCCTGGGACGACAAGTCTTCTGGAAATTTACCCCGTTATATCATTTTAATGCTAACCACCTACAATTCACACAAATATCAAATATGAGTGGAATTCCCTTTCTTAGCACCATGAATAGCCAAAATTAAAGCAAGATGACAGTGCAAAACGCGCCAAATAACGGCTCTATCAGGTATCTCTCTTAAATTTCTAAAGAATTTTGCATATGGGTTAGCCTCAAGAACTTGCATAATTTTCCTAATCACAGTTTCGGATAGTCTAGGACAAGCTGCTAATCGATTGTTTACTTCAGTTTCAAAGTCATTGAAATATAACTGCAAGTTATTATTATGACCATTGCTTGAACTGAAATCATTCAAAAAGTGATATACCTGTCCTTGAATTCTAAAAGTGTAAATTCCTTTACTCGTTTTTGATAAATTCTGATCAGCTTTAACACCAAAGGAAGTGAATCCAAAATGATTATTATATGTTCTAATAAGAGTTCTAAAAGATTGTGCCTCTTGTGAAGATGAAGTTAATAACTCTTTAAAGATATCTGGAATTTTATTTTGAGCCAAAACAACTTCACCATCTTGACAACAAAAATATGCTGTGTCAGAAAAAAACTTCTTGGCTCCGCAATGAGGACAATCTAGTTGGGTTGGTAGGATATCAGCTTTGTCAGGAATTATATCCAACAAAGCTCTTCCTGTTTTGCACTTTCTTCCTAAAATACAATTATTTGAGAGCATTTAGTAATCAAACCATTCAATTGATTTTAATGGCAGTGGAGAAAAACATATTAGAAAACTTAAAAGTATTAACTCTAGACCTGGCTGAGCTTTTTTGAGAGATGATTTGTGATGCTTCGAATGACATCGAGAACTACGCTGAACACCAACAACTGAGGAACACTCATTACCAATTGTGGTGCTTGTTTGCTTTTCAGTTATATTTGTAGAAGCAATTGATCTAGACTTTGCTCTCAATCTCTTCTTTTTCCATCTAAAGTAGGCGTGTCTTCTATATTCTTTCTTATTTATCACCTCTCCAGCATAAATGTCAGAATATTCAAGAGGCCTGTTATTATAAGATATAACTGGAGTAGTACCTATTATAGGTATATGTCTATTCACAAAGAGGGGAGGAGTATAATTAATTAGTTGCATGTCTAGACCTGATATTTCAGAAGAAACATTTCTCCCTTTAACATTTGTGACTTGCTCACTCTGAAACTAATTTTCTATAACAAATGATTGCTCATTGCAGTTAACTTGTGATGAACTAGCAGGCTGAACATCAGACAGATTGATTAAAGATGAATTGATTGGGAGCAAAGAATGATTGTCAATAGAATCAGAGGTATAATGAATTCCTCCAGTATTTTTTGAAGGAAACCAAACATTTTTACCTCTGCAGTCATTCGGCAGAATTAGGTTCCTATCGATGTGATTTTGTGAAGCACATGTTTCAACAAAGTGGTTTTCACGAATGTCATTCTCACAGTTGATAGTAAAAGGAGAATATGGCTTATAAATAGAAGAATCGAGACTAAACTTCATATGCTCAGTCAGCATATTTAAGTTTGTCTTTTTGTTTCTTTCCAACATTCTTAGATCAGGGGAATCATCAAACATCTCATCTATCAATCTAAAACCTGTACTAAATTTTCTTTTTTTTTTTTCATTTTGGAACACAAAAAATCAAAATCTAATTTTACTATAAACAAAGCAAGATGCTAATCCAAAGGCACTCAAAATGACAGAATCAAAGCATCCTAGAATAGCTAAAACTAAGTAATATATATAAAATGACAACCTTAATAAGCCAAAGGACAATGATACTAAATGATGTAATTATTGAATAGATAAGCAGCTAACAGCATCATGCAACATTTGAAATAAAAAACAGAGGGAAAAGTAAACTATCATAGCATAACATCAAACACATCGCATTCCTTAATTAAGAGAAAGCAATAAACAGAGGCAACAACAGTGAAAAAAAACTTGCAGTTCAAAATAGAAGGTGATAAAATAGAAACATACCTATATTTTCTTTGCTCGCCTGAATGTTGGCAAAAGTCCGGCAGCATTTGAAAATAATATAAAAACAGAGAAAAAAAGTAAACGTAAGCTAATCGAAAAAATAGCATCATAATTATTCTTTTATGTATAATATCAAACACATGGCAGTCTTTAATTAACGGAAGGTAAGAACATGGCAATAAATATAAATAAATAAACAGAAGGTAAGAACATTCATCAAACTAAAAAATTGCAACTTAATATGCTGACTGAAAAATTGACAGAAACTAAAATTAGTTGCTCAAACTAAAATTTGCAGCTCAGTTATCAAACTAAAACTAAAAAATTGCAGCTCGAAATAGAAGGAAAGAGAATAGGAATTACCTAGATTTTCTTCGCTCGTCTGCTGAATACCGGCAAAACTGGGAAACAAAGGTATATATAGAGCTGGAAATAGTAAGTTCTGAAAGCTGTACCATAGATGATAAGTCGGTAGAACAGCCATCCCTAAAATGAGCTGATTTTGGGGAAAAAGAGATTTGAGTGAGTTGTTTTTTGGGAAAAAAGAAGAATTCACGCGAATGTGGATGATTTTTTGAGAGGCAATCGAAAGGAAGTACAATTAGTTGGTGGAAGTACAATTAGTTGCTCGAGGAATTGACAGAAAATTGAAGATTTTGCAGGCTTCTAGATTTTGGGGGAAAAAATTTTACTGACCTAATTTTTGGGGCAGGACAAAAATTCACGTGCGTGTGGAGGATTTTGTGGGTTGCAATCAAAAGGAAGGACAATTGGTTGTTGAAGGAATTGGTAGAAAACTGAAAATTTTGCAGGCTGATTCGACGGGAAGAAAGCGGCTATTTGAGAGAAAGAAAGAGGCTACTCGGCGGGAAAAAAGGGAAAGGGAAAAAGGGGGAAGGAAATTCTGGTAAATGAAGAAGAAGGAAGCTCGATGACTAATAAGACCATTAAGCTACTGTTGACTAACTTACATCATGAGTCATCAGTCATACTAATCATGCTAACAGGCAGGAACATTACTTCTAACGGGTATGACTGCATTAATTTGTATAATTATATAATTAATAATATAATGTAATTCAAAACAGCCCATGTGATAAAAAAATCCACAAATAGTCTACAATTATTGCATTTGACCAGAAAATTATCAAAGAGATATTTTCAAATATACAAAAATAACACTAAATAGTTAGCAACTATTTAATGAGCTAGTTTTCATAAAAAGATTCAATTGACCTTTCAAACCAATTAAAAACCAATCAAAAGGAACAAATAAAAATAATTATATAATGTAATTCAAAACAACCCATCATGTAATTCAAAACAACCCATGTGATAAAAAAACCCACAAATAGTCTACAATTATTTGCATTTGACCAGAAAATTATAAAAGAGATATTTTCAAATATACAAAAATAACACTAAATAGTTAGCAACTATTTAATGAGCTAGTTTTGATAAAAAGATTCAATTGACCTTTCAAATCAAATAAAAACCAATCAGAAGGAACAAATGAAAATAATTATATAATGTATTAAATAATGTAATTCAAAACAACCCATGTGATAAAAAGGTCCACAAATAGTCTACAATTATTTGCATCTGACCAGAAAATTATAAAAGATATATTTTCAAATATACAAAAATAACCCTAAATAGTTAGCAACTATTTAATAAGGTAGTTTTCATAAAAGGATTCAATTGACCTTTCAAACCAATTAAAAACAAAACAAAAGGAACAAATGAAAATAATTAAACCATTGTTACCAATTAGCCCCTAAATAGTAAGGAACTATTAAGACCTTTAATTTCAAGACCAAGGCTCAAATAGGCATTCTCACTCTTTAAATCCCAAAAATCAGAAAACAAACTCCTTCCTAACTCCTTCCTCTAACAATATATTGACACTTGGCATTCAAGGGAGAACTTGAGTTGTTCTCTTATCTAGTAGGTAGATATAAATATTTGTAATTAACAAGGTACACCATGTCAAATCAATAAAAGTTAATGGTAGGTACTTGAAAGTGTCCTTTAGGACAGAAGAGCTAGAAACCAAAATGAAATGAAGGAGATCAGTAAATTAATCACAAGATGCCCTGAACTTACGAGGAAGCCAATTACTCCAATAATACACCATATTTTATATATGGGAATCTACAAGTGGTGGAGTTGGGTGAAGACTCTGCTGATGCAATTGTTGGGTTCCAGGCTTCAAAATAATGCAAAGATGATAGTATTGAGTTGGAGGCAGCTCATTCCAGTTGCGATAGCAAAATGCTGTTCTCTACCGGTATCATTCAGTCATTTGCAGTATGATTATGGTTATTTATTAGTGTGAACATGCGTGATTGGAATGAGCATTTGTTTATTTATGCAGAAAAAGTGATCTTGTTAACTTTATTTTTTTTTTCTAAATAGCAGCTCGCACAAGTGATTGCGCTCTATTTTATTTTATTTTTTGGGTAAATTGTGGAAGATAGACACATAATTAAATCGGCATACCTCTAATCATTTACCTACGGTATATCTATATGAGGGCAAATTTCGGATCACATGCATTAATGCTAACAATAATGATCTACAATACTTAACAAGATATATCATGATATATGTGTTATAATCTTGTGTTTCTCTCTCTTCTATTGTTACCTGATTTTTCTTTCCCTATCCTTGTTTTTGTCTCACCATCTCCCTAAATGGTAAGCCATTTAGATATGTTGTGATTTTCCTGTCATTTTTTTAAAAGCAATACTCTAGTTTTAAATAGGAATCTCCAAAATTTTTTTAGTAGGATAGAGTATTGTACACCAACTTGTTATTTATATGGTATTGCAAGTATTCAAAACTCTAAAGGAGACCTTAAAGGGGCAAAAGCAAAAAAAAAGGGAAGACCTCATGACTCATGAGGTCAGTTCAGGTTTCTGAATTATTCTATCAAGAGTACAGGATAGCAGCCAAAATTGGAAAAAAAAAATAGAAAATTATGAATGAAACGCAGAAAGGAACCGAGAAATCTATAAATTACCTTCAAATGTCAAAAGAGTGGTGTTTTCCTCCTACTAGTGCACCCCACTCTTTTTCAAATGAATGGTAGATATATAGATAATTGCAATGCTTTTCCGGCTAAATGAGACTTTACTTTATTACTCTTATTATTATGTTTTTCTTTTGGTCAAATGGTGTCGTACTCAAATAGAGAGGAATTTTCCAAGAAATATAAGGGTTCAAATCTTATCTATTAGAAACCAGCTTCCTTGATTTCAGTGAAGGAAGTTGATTAGAGATCCCCTCTTCATATTCTGGTTTTTAACAAAGTGAAACTTAAACATTTGCTAACCCTTTCATTAATAAAGAAAAAAAAGTCAACCAATCGTTCTTGATTGCCCACATGTTGCTAAATCTTATCGTCAGCATCAGTTCTTGGTTGCCTGCATAATTCTAATCTTTTAATTTTGCAATTAATTACACTAGCTGGAAATGAATACGAGTTCCACTTCACTGCTAAAAAAGATTATTAGCAGAAGTGAAATTTATTAGCATAAGTTATTTATAGCCCATGATCCCATGTGCAATATTGCAATGCAACATTGGGAATTGGCTAGGCGAGAAGACGGAAGAGATAGAGAAATAGATAGGGAACAACCAGAATCCCCATTTTCTAGAATGAGAAATAGATATTTTTGTCATTCAGTAATATCAGATTGATTAATTAGAGTTACCAAGGGTACATTTGGCATCTAGAATAAAAGTTTTGAGAACTTATTTCACATATAAGTACTAAAATACTAGTAATTAAGAATGTAAACATGTAAAGGGTTATTTCCACAACTCTGCCACCAAACATGTAAAGGGTTTGTCTATTTGCTGAAAAAAGGTCTATTTGGATTTTTTTTTTTTTAAAAAACCCAAAAGGTTTGTGGTCGGAGTTGACGCCCTTAGGAAAGCGGAGATTATGACAAGAAATTGCAAGAATAAATGCTTATTAACAAATACCATAGGATTTCGAAAGTAGTGGGATATGACAAAACAAGAGAGTGGCATGTAATTAATTTGGACGGACCGGTAGTATTCCCGTTTTGTAATTAATCCTTGTAAAATCAAGTGTTTAATATTTATAAAATATTATCCTTTGTTGGAAAAAGAAAAAACAAGAGAGTGGCACATAATTAATTTGGACGGATATGGCAATAATGCTTCCATTTTAGATCAAAACTGATAGGTTATAATTTGTTACTACATTTATAATTATTTTTCCCCTTGATTTTAGCCAAATATTGTTTTAATTGTCGGATTCTACTTATATTTGATTAATGGTGCCAATTGTAGGAAAAGGGGCAAAACGTGATTAAAAGTGGCAATTTTCCAATTCATTGGATGGTGGCACGTTTGGGGTTGGTTTCCAAGCCCGAGTCGAATTCAAGGCAATTTTTGAAGGAAGATTTTGAAGATTTTAATCTTCATTATTAGTTTTAATATTGGATTAGAAAACTTGGGATATTTTCTTTTATGGTTTCTTTTCCTATTTAGGAGATTAGTTTTATTTGCTAGTAGATTTCAATTAGGAAACAAAAAATAATAAGGGAAGCTAGATTCCCATTTGATTAGGACTTCAGCCAAAAAAACATGAAAAAGAGCCGTGACTCTTTGGGGAAGAGGGGAAGGCCGGATCCCGCGTGATTAAGAGTTGAAGGCAGCAACAAATTCGGTTCTTCTTCTCACGGCAGAAATAAAAAGAGCACAATTGCTTTGTTCTTATTACTTTTTCTTTGGCTAGTTGGCCGATTTGGCCAGTAACAATTTTGTAAGATTCGGATAGCTTTTTCGCATGGTTAGTTCTCCATTAATGGAGGACTAACCTCCTACTACTAGTCAAGGGGACAACTGAAGATTTGGTTCAACAATTACTGTGAGATCTAATTTATTTTAATTGCTTCCTTAATTTATTGGTATTTATATGTTTTCTGCTTTTAATTGTCATAGCTCGTGTTAGTGATTGAATAGATGCGCAATATTTCATTATTCACATAGACTATTTTGCTAAATAGGGATAATTGAATCCGTAATTGTTCGTTATCTTTATCTCAGTAGCAACTGGCGTAATTGGGTTTATGTCAGGGGAACATACGATCTAATTTAAACAAACACTCGTAGCGTGTTTGTTAGTTAGGATTGGGTCTTTCTAATTATTAATGCAATCTAGAAATTAAACCCTACGGTCGTACCTAGGGTTGTTTTTGGGTTAGAGAAATAGTTAACGGTCGTACCTTAACTATCGAGAAAGTAAGGAAATGTTGGTTGTTTATCGCGTGTATGACAACTATAACCAATCTATTAACAAATGTGGGATTATCTGTGAATCAATAATCAGTGCCTGAACCATTTATGAAGTGTACCCTTGGCTAGAGTTTTCCCTTAATTATTCCTCTTAATCAATTATTTTCTGCAGTTAATTTATTTAGTTAGCATTTAATCCAAAACCCCCCATACCGTGGACTCTAGAAGAAACGAATTATCCCCAGTCCCTGTGGATTCGACCCTACTCACCGCTATATACAAAATCTGTATTTTTCTCGAGTAGGTATTTATTATTGCACAGGCTCGACAGCCTGTCAAAAACATGTCCCCTATTTGACTTGAATCTATTTTTTAAGAAAAAAAAAATTTGCATTAGTAGTGTAAAACCAAAAACATATATTTAAGAAACGTATATAGATTAACAGAGACGACAGTCACTTGTAATGGACCGAGTGATGCATGCTGTTAACAAGAAAAAAAAAAGTAATTTTATTTTCCTTTCGTTTCCTTTTTTTCCCTATTATTTTGCAATTTTTTTTTTGAGATATGAGGAAAACTGAAAAAAGGAACAGGTTAGATAATATTGAGCAGAAAAAAGCATTGAGACATCGTCTGAGAGTACAGTATCAATCTTGAGATATTTATTCTTAATTAAGGTAATCAACTATGCGTTTAAATAGTCACATTTGCTTACATCTCAATATAAAATATCAGATAAATTGTTTTTCCTCTCATAATTTTAGGCCTAAAACTAAGTGTGTTTGGATCCCTTGTTTTTGGGGTTGTTTTTGAAAAACTATTTTTCACATTCCAAATACTACAGTAAATGTGTATTTCCAAAACAACTCCAAAAACACCATATCCAAACATTATATGGCTCCGTTTGGATTAGCTGTTTTTGGGGTTGTTTTTAAAAAACAGCACTGTAGCATTTTGTTTTTGAAATACAAGTCCGTTTGGATTAGTTGTTTTTGGAGTTGTTTTTCAAAAACTATATGAAAAACTTTTACTGTAGATGTTTTTTGGATTATTTTTAGAGGTATTTTTAAAACATATTATTTGGTATTTTTATAATTTATAATTTTTATATTTTTATTTTTATATACATTTATGCATTTATAATACATTTATAAATATTTATAAATAAATATATTTATATATTAGCTAAAAAATATATAAATGTATTATAAATGAATTATATTATATATAATAGATAATATAAATATATTTATAAATATATAAGTGTATATTATTATAAATGTATAAATTATAAATGAATATTATATAAATGTATAAATTACAATTTATAATTTATAATTTTTATATTTTTATATAAATATACATTTATACATTTATAATACATTTATAAATATTTATAAATAAATATATTTATATTTATATAAAAATATATAAATGTATTATAATGTATTATATTATATATAATACATAATATAAATATATTTATAAATGTGTAAGTGTATATTATTATAAATGTATAAATTATAAATGAATATTATATAAATGTATAAATTATAATTTATAATTTATAATTTTATATTTTTCTATAAATATACATTTATGCATTTATAATACATTTATAAATATATATAAATAAATATATTTATGTATTTATATAAAAATATATAAATGTATTATATTATATATAATACATAATATAAATATATTTATAAATTTATAAGTCTATATTATTATAAATGTATAAATTACAAATGAATATTATATAAATGTATAAATTATAATTTTATTAATATATATTAATATTAAGTATAAATGTATTAATATAATTAATATAAATGTACAAATGTATTAATATTATGTATAAGTATAAAATTAATATTATGTATATTAATATAAATGTATAAATGTATTATATTATATATAATACATAATATAAATGTATATTATAAATATACATTAATATATATATATTATGTATAAATGTACATTTATATAAATGTATAATATATATAATATATAATATATGCTATATTATATATATAATTTGTATAATATATAATATTCATATAAATATATAAAAATATTTATAATATGTATAAATAAATATATAAATATTTAATATATATAATATACATTAATATTAATTATAAATATTATAATATTATAAATATGGTGTTTACATAATATTTCAATTTGTAATATTTATTGTATATTTCATTATATAAATATTCATATAATATATAATATATAATATATAATTTTCAATTTGTATAATATATATAATATAATATACATTATTACATTATTACATATTATGTATATTATATATTATACATAACATTATTATACACAATAATGTACATAATAATATTATACATTAATAATGTATATATTATAATATAATGTACATAATATATTATGTATAAATATTTACACATTTATGTATACAATATTACATATTATGTATATTATATTATATTATGTATAATATACAATATTATGTATAATATTAATTTATATAATATAATATATATAATTTTTAATTTGTATATTTCAATTTATATTAATATAATATAATATATATATAATATACATAATTGAAATATACATATGTAGTTTAGGGTTTTGTTAAAAAATCAGGGAAAAAAAAAAGAAAAAGGGTAAGAGCTCCTTCATCAGTGTGTACTCAACATTAATTGGCTTGCCTTTTTTCTGTTTTGTAAATGGAACATGTCTAATAATTTGATGACTTTTTAGCTTTGGGAAGCAACCTGCATGTCCAAAATTTTCAGCAATATTAGTGGCAGAGTTGTGCCAAAAAAGGATCGAGTTGGTGCAGGTGCAGCTTATGATGCAGACTAGGCCTTTTGACTCTGAGCCAGTCACGCAAGAAAGAACTCTAATCAAAGAATATGCTGAACTATTGCAAGCAGAGGAGACCTTATACAAAGCAAAATCCAGAGTGCTGTGGTTAAAAGAGGGAGATAAAAACACCTCCTTTCTTCATAGAAAGATGAAAGCACACACTGCAAAGAACAAGATATTGGCATTATATGATGATGAGGATGTAAAGATCACAGACTATGCTGATCTCTGCAAGGAACAGGATATTGCAGTGTGTGGATTTTATCAAAAGCTTTTTTCTCTGGATTATCTCTGGGAAGCTGACTATGAAAATAGAATGTGGCAATTTATTAATCCTGTACTTAGTAGTGAGCAATGTGTATACTTAACCGCTAGAGTTACTCTTGAAGATATCAAAAGAGCCATGTTTCATGTTTCAACTGAAGGATGGCAAAGCACCTGGACCTGATGGATATGTTTCAAATTAAATTGGAATGTGGTTGGAAATGATGTGATCGATGCTATTCAGTATTGTTTTACTTTCATGTATTATCCGCTTCATAGTACTGTCCTCACGTTGGTGGTGCCAAAAGTTGAAAATGCTATGCACATGAAGAACCTTAGGCCCATAGCGTGCTGCAATACATTGCACAAGTGCTATTCTGCCATCTTGACCAATAAGCTAAAGAAGGTTATTCCTGAAATTATCAGCAACACACAGCGTGCCTTTGTGAAAGGCAGACACATTCTTGATAATGTTCTCTTGATGCATGAGGTGGTGAGGGATTATCACAGGAAAGATGGATCACCAAGAGCTGTCATAAAGATTGATATTATGAAAGCCTACGACGCCCTGAATTGGGATTTCTTATTTGCTGCTATGAAGCTATCGGGCTTTCCTGCTAAATTCATTGCTTTAGTGGATAAATGTGTGACCATGGCCTCCTTTTCGCTTAACCTAAATGGATCAATGGTAGGATACTTCAGAAACGAATTGGGAGTGAAACAGGGGGATCCTATATCCCCTTATCTGTTTCTAATCGCTATGGAGATATTCACAAAATTACTGAATTGGAACATTGATAAGTGTTGAAATATGCCAGCTTTTCCTACAGGTTTTATCAAATTGAGTTTGATATCAAAAATTAGTTATTAGAAAAATAAGGATATTTGTTAACAAAAGATCATATTGGTTTGTTAACAGATATTTTAGATAAGATTTGCTAGTAGAAGGAGATTATATTTTGTTGAGATTTATAGGATAATTGTTAGATGGATATTTTGCTAATTTGTTTCATGTAATCACTATAAATAGTGAGTTGATGAATGTAGAACAAAAAACTCATTTTTTATCTTTAATACAAGTCTCTTATAAGCTTTTTTTGCAACACTAAAGTGTTGTTTCTTAGTTTATGCCCCAAAAAACCAACAATAAGAATGGATTCAACCATCACCCCAAGTGTCAAGAACTTAAATTATCCCATCCCATTTATCTTTTGCTGATGAAATTTTTATACTTACTGCTGCTACAAGGAGATCATTTCAGTTGATTCAGACAACATTGCATGAATACGGTGAAGTGTCCAGCCTCAAACCAACTCTACACAAGTGTCAGATATATATGGCTGGTGTGAGTGACGATATGTAGATTCAGCTTTGCAATCCACTGCAGATGCCTTTAGATCACTCCGTATTAGGTACTTGGGCTTGCCATTGACATCTACTAGCCCGATATTTATACATCGTCAACCTATTTTAAATAAGATAGAACAAGGAATTCATAGTTGGGCTAGTAAAAAACTTTCATATGGAGGCAGATTACAATTGGTAAAATCCATCTTAAATGGGATTCAGGTTTTTTGGTCTGGTGCTTTTATTCTTCCCAAATCTGTCGTCAAGAAGGTTTGTAGTATGCTAACTTCCTTTTTATGGGCTGGCGAGATTAGAACTCATTTCTGTGCAAAAGTTAAGCGGACTGACATATGCATGCCTAAGATGGAGGGAGGATTGGGAACTTTGGAACAAATGTCTAATCATGAAGCAAATATGGCATATTTGCTGTAAAAAAGATACCCTTTGGGTTAAATGGGTTCATATCAACAACTTGAAAGGGTGTTCCTTTTGGGCAGCAAAGATTCCTGTTAATGGTTCTTGGGTATGGAGGAAAATATTGTTGTTGAGGGACGAAGCTCAGCCTTTCATTAGACATTTGATTGGAAATGGTGCTGATACATATTTCTGGTATGACTACAAGCACCCTATTGGTCCTTTATATAAATATTTTTTCTGAAATTTGTATCATATTTCAACGGAAATGTGTCTTTGCTCTGACCATTGTGTCAATGGTCCTTGAATCAGTTAGGAATACTACTGTTGTGAGTTGGAGAGGAGTCCCACTGACCAAAGCCAATTGGGAGCTAAGTACGGAGTGTGTTTCCAGCAAGATTGAGTTTGCATTACTATAATAGTGATAGAATTTATGTAAGTAGGAATTGTTTGATTCCTGTGTATTCGCTTAATTCTTTATCAATAAAGATTCATATTTGCCCAAAAAAAACCAACAAAAGAATGACCAATTACTTGCATTACATCAACAATTAATATCAATTATGCCAACACTTACAAGAATGAAAAACATTCCCTTGAGTTGTGGGGTATTAAATCGAAAAAAGAACAACAAATTTTATTTATTATGAAAGAATATGGTGAATCTTAGTGGTTAATAGTGTAATTAGCTTTTGTGATGCCACAATTACAATCCTCTCTAATAAATGGACAAATTGCATTGCATTTCATCAATAAACAATATCAAACAGGTTAGCGGTTACAAAAATGAAAGATTTCTTACTTTTTTATTTATCAAAAAAAGAAGAACAAATTTTATTTGTGAAATATTCAAGTTTAAAGAGTACTTCAAACATGAAACAAAGCATAATAAATTGGTACTATGAGTCTCTTCAAAAGTATTATGAATCTTTTTATTTTTTGGATAAAAGTAAATTAAGCCTTAAGAGCACGTTTTAGTATGCATATATTAGTATTAAGTAAAAAATTTTAACACAAAATATAATAAGAGCTGGAGTATGAAGAAGGCAAAGAGTTTTATGTTAGGAATTTATTGGTTTAGGGAAAATCGTTCAAAACGTCATTCACATTTTTATAAAATGACTTTTTTCGTCCCTTACTTTTAAAAGTATACTTTTACATCCTTTACAAATTTATATTGATCAAATTTAGTCCTTATTTAGGTTTCCGATTAGATTTTGGTCGGAATTCATCACATGCCTTGCATGTGATCATTTATTAGGGGTAAAATTATCAAATTAAAATTTATATATCCATCTATAGTCCCTTACATTTCACAAAATGAATTTTTTTTATCGCTCATTGACCGCGTGTACGAATAGTTTTTTTTTTTTTTAAATTCATGTATATATCTATTTTATTTTATCTAAACAGTATAAATAATATGTAATATATGTCTATTTGATTTCACCTAAACAGATCGATATATACATGGATTTAAATATAATAATATTGTTTTAAACCCATATATATATACATATATATATATATGTGATTTCACCATGTGAATCTCTTCAATATTTGTAACCTTTTCTATTTTAGTAATAATTCATTTATTGAGTTGTTTAATAAGAGTATCTAATTAATTGGTGTTAATTTGAATTCTATAGTCATGCTAACAAATTGCAATTTAAATCTGAAATTTTTATTCGCTACTTTTAAGACCAACAGTTGAATTTCTTACCTTATGATTATTTTAAAATTTGAAAGTGTCAATTATTTACTTCTTTTTATCATACTTTCCCTTTGTTTATTTTTTTCTGTTTCAATTTAATTTGATATAAACACTTGAAAATGTTTAGAATTAAATGTTGTCTTTGTTTTCAATTTTCAAGTAAAAGGAATGAACATGAGTGAAAAACTAACAATTTTTTTTAAACCCCCGTATATATCTATTTTAATTTCACATGAAAAATAGGAGAAATCAAATAGAGATATATTACATATTATTCGTATTATTCAGGTGAGATCAAATAGATATATACATTAGTTTAAAAAAATTATTCGTACACATGAATAATGAGGGATGAAAAATTTTATTTTGTGAAATGTGAGGGATGAAACAATTCATTTTGTAAAATGTGAGGGACAAAAAAATTCATTTTGTGAAATGTTAGAAGCTATGGATTGGATGATGTAAATTTTGATGTGACAATTTTGCCATTCAAAAATGATCACGTGCAAGTCACGTGGTGGATTCCGACAAAAAACTAGTCAGAAACCTAGATAGGGACCAAATTTGATCAATGTGAATTTGTAAGGGACGTAAAAGTACATTTTTAAAAGTGAGGGACGAAAAAAGTCATTTTGCAAAATGTGAGGGACGTTTTGAACGATTTTCCCATTGGTTTAAATTGCAACAAAAATTAAATTTAATGAACTTTATTATTGTTATTATTGTAACAATTGATAGCATTAAACATATCAATGCCAATAACGATAATAGTTATAAAGGTGAAACATTCAATTCACTTATGGTGAATTAAACTAAAAAAATATAACTTTTTAATAACAATAATAGTTATAAAGGTGAAACATTCAATTGAGTTATGGTGCATTAAACTAAAAAACTAACTTTTTAATAAAATATCCAATTTCAAAGAATACATCAAAGGGGAATAAAAATATTTCCAAATTCAATTTGACTATTATCTAATAAATAATCTTAACAGCTTACAATTTTTAAATATAAACTCTATAGTCGTAAATCATGCCATCAATGATAAATACAAATAAGTTTCACGAAATGAAAACATTTCTCTTCAAAATTAAGCTATTTAAATTTGAACAATGGAATTCAATATATTTAAATACTATTGTAATTATAATAGTACTATAGATCATTTTACAATCCACCGTCAGCGAAAAGTAATAATAATTAGAAAAACTCACTAAAACTGTTTAAAAATTCATAGAGTGACTTAAAGGGGAACAACAACTTATTCAAAAGTTAAAGATTTTAACTCAAGTGACATAAATTTAACAGAAAGAAGAAAACATAAATACTCTTAAAAAATAAAGTCCTCTTGGAACAAATAATGCTTTATTACTTGTGCAATTGTATTGGTTAGGGCAAACCAAATTCGAAAAAAATATATGAATGTTGTAAAACAAAATAAACTACTATAGTATGAATGGAGATATTAGAGGAAAAGTAGAGCAATGGAGAATGATATTCTTGTATTTCAACTAATACAAAAGTACTCACAAAGGGTGTCAATGTACCTTTATATATAGGTATTACAAGATCAAAGGTACATAAATCTTATTAAACACCCACTACTACAAGAATATGAAAAAAACTTATGAAACGGTTTCTTCATTACATGAATAGATTTATGGATTGTAACTTCTATACATAATGTAATCATAAATCAAGAATTAATCCTTTTGGGAATACAAAGGGAAATCCATACTTTTAATTGTTTCATAACACTCTCCCTTGGATGTCCATTAAACAAAGAATATGCCTCGTTAAAACCTTACCAGGGAAAAATCCATCGGGACAAAAACCCTAGTGAAGGAAAAAGAGTACACTATTCTTGTGTATTAATTTCTCCCCCTGATGCAAACATTATTTGAGATCTTTTAATCGTCGCATTCCGATATTCTTCGCCAATTGCACTGAGATATGGTACTTCAGGACCAAGTATCTCTTCATCTTCCTCTCGCGATCTAAAAGGATCCTTATTAGGATCTAATGATCTGACGATCATTGGAGTACTTAATATATGTGCCTTATCCATATAAAACCGCTTTAATACCTTCCAAGTATATGCAGTTTGGTGGAAAAAAATTTCACTTTTCAAATGCTCAATTTGTAAATCAAGATAGAATTTTGTTTTTCCAAAATTCTTAATCTCAAAATCCTTCTTCAAATATTCAACATTATTTTGAATCTCTTCAGGAATTCCAATCAAATTTAGATCATCAACATATACAGCAATTATCACAAATTTTGATCCATTTTTCTTGATAAAAACACATGGACATATTGGATCATTGGTATAACCTTCTTTGGTCAAACATTCATTAAGGCGGTTATACCACATACGGCCAGATTATTTGAGCCCATACAGAGACCTTTGTAATTTAATAGAATAAATATTTTTAGAATTTGATTTGTATGCTTCAGGCATGTTGAATCCTTCGGGGATTCTCATATAAATATCATTTTCAAGATTTCCATATAAATATGCAGTAACGACGTCCATTAGACGCATATCTAATTTTTCATGTACTGCAAAACTCACAAGATATCTAAATGTAATAGCATCCACTACAGGTGAATACGTTTCATTATAATCAAATCCAGGCCTTTGTGAAAATCCTTGGGTTACAAGTCTTGCTTTATACCTCACAATTTCATTTTTCTCATTTCATTTTCTCACAAATATCCATTTATATCCCACTGGCTTTACACCTTCAGGTGTTTGGACTACAGGTCCAAAAACTTTTATTTTGATCAATAAATCCAATTTAGGTTGGATCACATCTTTCCACTTTGCCCAATCATTTCTATACCGACATTCATCAACCAATCTAGATTCATGATCCTTATCAACTTTTATAATATCAAATGCTATATTTCATTAGGCTCCAATTAAATTTTCTATGATTTCATTCTCTCAGGAGTTGGCTCTTCGGGAGCGACCTCTTCAAGAGGTTGAATTTTGTCATGACATTTATTTAATCTCCGGAGTTATTCGAAATCAATTTATACCTTATTTAGGTAGGCCGGCCTTATATTTATTTGTAGCACTTGTGCATGTCCTTCAGGGACATTAATTTTAATCAGAATATTTTCTGCAGGAATAGTTGATTTAATAATTTTTCTGAAGTCGATAAATATAACTATCTACAAATGAAGAATTTCTTGAACTTTTAGTTCATATTATTTTGTATGAGGATCGAGGAAATCCAATTTTTCAGGTGATTTCCTTTCGGTTGATTTTTTCCTCCCCCTAATGTCGGGAATCGTAGTTCATCAGAATAAATAAATCATTCAATAGATCACCCATCAATATTTTACAATATTTAATTGTAAATGGTGATTCATACCCAACATAAATTTTAAATTTCTTTTAAAGTCATATATAATATAAAGGGGATATGCATAAATATTTGTCGGCTCTCAAATATTCTCAGTTTTGTCAAATCATATATCCATTGGGATCAATAAACTTCTGATTTACTGCAAGTGATAATTATAAATCAAATGAGAATAAAAACAACTATATCGATAACCATTTCTCTCTCGAATGATTATTATGATATAATTAACCTTTATCTCATTTGATTTCTAAACATGATCTTTATCATTGTTTCATTTAGTGTCTCAATTTGATATCCATTTTGACGGATATTCAAATTCAATAAATTTTTCGAGACATCGTAAAAGGTAGTGTTTTATTTATGCTAAATTCTTCTCCTACAGGGAGAAATATAGTAATGACTTTTCTGGAGTTTTCAATCACTTGAGCACACTTATTGATTGTGTTTGTCTCTCTTACTGGAATATAGTGTATGTAGTAGCACTTATTAATGAGACACATATCATTGTCACCATAATTCTTATGGGACAAATATCATCACCATAATCCTTTGATCCCAAATATTTAACATCCATTTCTTCTTCAAGAAGAAAGGTCAATTACTATCATAAATTAAATCAAGCATCATACACCTTCAGGGTGTTTAAAGAAATTGGCCATGTGAAAATGCTATTATAATTTTGATTCGTTAAATGTACTTCGGGACATTTATCTTCAGAACCTTTATTTTCTTGTCCTTATCATTATTATCTCACTTCAAGTGGTAACTTTTTCTCTTGTCATGGTAAAATATATGTTTACCAAAATCATAGTCATGGCATCAACCATAACTAGTAAATTGAAATTTAGTCACATTCACTTCTGGGAATGGACTAGAACTAGTATACAATAAGTACAGAATACTTCTCAAATTTTGTCTCAATATTGCTACTACAGGAGCATATTCGAGAAATCAATTGTAGAGAATATCATTTTCAATATATCTTATGAGTAAAATTTTTTCGACACAATTTCAACTAAGAAATAATTCTGAAAATTGCAGAATTATGTTCTTGTAGCCATAGGTAAATTTATCATACCAGACTTTTGAAATAATGACCATCTTCTGGTGGCCAAATCTTTTTGCTAAAGAATGACCATCTTCAGGTGATCGAATCTTTTTCTTTAAATATTTCAAAGGACAAGTAGATCCTCAAATATAATTGATTTTCTATAATAGCATCTCCAAAATTCATTGCATCAGAATATAAGTATTTATAACAAATAATTCTAAAGATAAATAAGTAGAATTAAAAGGAGAAATATTACCTCAAAGATGCCAAATAGTATATATTTGTGTTTAATGATTGCTCAACAATAGGCACTTGTATTTTTTATCATTCAAATGTTAGCCATAAAAAATTAAAATAAATTTATGTGTAAAAAATTTACCTCAATAAGTAGACAGAAGTTGCCAAAAAAATATAAGCAGAATCTCTTGTTTCACTTTTACTCAAGGTAGAGGCTCCGTTTTTACCTTTTGCTAAAAAATAGAGACTCGTGCTGATAACGTGTTGTAAAACAAAATAAATTACTATAGTATGAATGGAGATATTAGAGGAAAAGTAGAGCAATGGAGAATGATATTCTTGTATTCCAACTAATACAAAAGTATTCACAAAGGGTGTCAATGTACCTCTATATATAGGTATTACAAGATCAAAGGTACATAAATCCTATTAAACACCCACTACTACAAGAATATGAAGAAACTTATGAAACGGTTTCTCCACTACATGAATAGATTTATGGATTGTAACTTCTATACATAATGTAATCATAAATCAAGAATTAATCCTTTTGGGAATACAAAGGGACATTCATACTTTTAATTGTTTCATAACAATGAATAATAAATGTCTTTTTTTGGTTAATAAGTTATAAATTTTAACTCAACTGACATAAAAGAGAACACTGAGATAATCCAAATTTAACAAAAAGACAACAATATTGATACTGTGACAAATTAAATGTGCTCTTCAGATAAATAATGCTTTATTGCTTATGCATTTGTGTTGGTTATGGCAACCAAATTCAAAAAAATACAAAAAATATAAATATTAAATTTCACATTTTTTTTGTCTCAATTACATTTATTCCTGCAAAATAATTGATTTTCTAAAACTTTTGAGAAATGTTATTTGTAATCACATTGACAGGTTGTCAAAACCTGTGCAATAATAAATACCTGCTCAAACTAAAAGTAATTTCTGTAGATAGTGGTGAGCAGGGTCGAATCCACAGGGACTGGGAGTAATTATTTCTTTTCAAATTCACAGTGACAAGGGGGTGTTTTTATATCAGAGGTGACAATTTAAACAATTCAACTAAAAGTAAAATAATAAAAATAAAAATAAAATAGCCAACTAGAAATTAAATAACAAATTACTAAAATCTAATGAGTGATAATTAAGGATCTAGCCAAGGAATAACTTCAGTAATTGTTCACCTAATTGATCATCGATAAGCAAAGGCAATTCCAATTATTTACTAATAAATAGGTTATAACTGCCAAACAAGCGATGGCAGTCAACCCCTCCTTACTGTGTCGATGATTAAGGTACGCCCGTTAATCACTACTCTAATTGAGAAATAATTCTAGGTACGCCCATAGAATTTAATTCCCTAATTGCCTTACGTATTAGAGGAGCCCTATTCTAATCAAATAACGCACTACCAGGGTTATTTTAGATTAGCCCGCGTATTCCCCTGACATAAGTCTAATTATGCCAGTTGTCACTATTTTGAGGCAATTAAACAATTACGGATTCAATACCTCAATTGACAATAGATTATTAAATTGATTAATTATCCGGATTCAAGACAATCAATTAATTAAATAACCATAAGCACTGCAATCAAAGAATATACAAATACCAATAAATAAAAGAAAAAGATAAAATTAAATCGATCTCACAAATTTAGGCCAACTAAGACCTCCGTTGTTCCTTGACTAGAGCGAAGAAATTAGTTCATGTTGGATGTGAAAAACCCACAAGAAATTGTAAAGAGAGCCGCAACCATAGTCCCTTGAAATTGGGGAAATTCAATTCGGAGCAATCAAGAAGAAAGACAAGCTACAGGAAGGAATTCAATGTTTTCACTTGGTCTGTACATGCGAATGAGAGGAATCACAAGAAGACGAAACGGAAAAGTCAAAAGCAAAGCTCAAACCATAGTGCTCATTCTCTGTTCCTCCTAATTTGCTACCTAAGTCCTATTATCATCCTGGTGTGCGACGGCTCTCCTTCCGGAGAGGAAGAAGATGTACCAGCCCTGCGTTCCTTTTTCTTCTTTTTATACTGTCTTCCGTGAATTACCAAATAGGACTTGTATCTCCTTGTTCCAAAAATACCCCCGGACGCCTGCCCTTTGAGCTCTTTCCTGATAATTATCAAATTGGCTCTTATTATGGTATTTTCGATCTACTCCCTGAAATAAATGCAAATTACGAAAAGTGAGTAAAATCTAATAATTAATCCATATCAAGTCAGGTAATAGGGGAAATTAATAATAAAATAAATGACAAAATTGCAACCTATCAATTCCCCCCACACCTAAACAATGCTTGTCCTCAAGCATAAGAACAGTAAACAGATACCGAAATTTGATAACGGCTGCTGCTCTATCTACCATATTGCCAAGATATCAAGAAAAATATATATCAAGCATCAGTGATCAAGATCCAAGAAACATCACTCCGGTTAGCTTCTAAACCACAAATTCCTCCAATTTCAGGTTAACTAATCTAAGAAAAAGGAATGGTCGCTCAGCATTTATCAGCAAATGGTCCAACTATTAACCATAATCTCAACATTAAATCCATAATTCGACAAGCTGACTTTTATTACACACTAACACAACCTTCACTTTTTTATCACATTTTTTTCTACTTTTCTCTCTTTTTTTTTATTCTTTTTTTTTTTTTGCTTTTCTCAATAGTAACAAAAGACTGAATCGCTAGCCATTTGAGTCTTTTGACGCGAACTCTGACATTTGTTAGATGAAAGAGCCCGGTTACTCAGCTTCTATCGCCACGTGACCACGTACTCATAGCAATTACTACTTTTTGACGCGAGAATCGACACTTTTAGGTGCAAATCCCCGGTTACTCAATAGTAACTAATAGCGGAGTACAGTCAAGTTTATTTATAGCTAAAAATAAAAAACTCAATATAACACAAGAACCAAAAGAAAAATATGGAGAACTAAAGTTAATAACCGGACCACTTCACATGAAAAATGCCAACAATCATTCCCTATGCCTAAGAAAGTTAACCAAAAATTATAAGAGTAAAACAATCACCAATATTCACCAAAGAGATGTTTTTGGATTCAACCACATTAACTTGATATATTCTTATTATTAAAACTTGGCAAAAGCAGAAATAGAGGTAACAATCCAACATCAAACTTGGCAGTCATAGGAGAGCTAGACAGATAGATGACAAAAGGTAAGCGAATATTGGACAAATAACAAACTAAAAATAAAAGAAAAATATTTGAAAACTAAAAACTAGAAAAAGAAACTAGCACAGCTGTCCCCCCCCACATCTAGATCCTACATTGTCCTCAATGGAGGGAATAAAACAATTAAAGTGAAGAGGACAATGAAACTTCCCTCTCGAGTGGCTAAGGGTATTTGGCAGCTGCGGAGGGAAACCAATGTGGTGAAGTACATACCCAAGTTCTGAGACATCATAACTCAATTCAACCAGCAAATGCACAACTCTGTCCACCCAAAATCTCAACAAAGTCTCCAAGTGGATAGTTAATTTTCAACTCAGAAGCGGCAATTCCAGCAATAGCAGTATAGAAATTAGACAATAACCACACAATCACAAGTTTTCCCTTTTTAATCAGGCAGCCAACCCATTAGAAAGAACAAATGTTAGTCAAAATACCCCAACCAGTACCACTGGTGCACTCCACAGATAATGAAGCAACTCAAACGGTTAACCCAATCCACAGAGAGATTCTAAAGCGCTAAAGAAAGTCAACAGAGGGCTAAAATTCCAAGGAATAGAGCCAGGAGAGGAACCTTAGGTGGAAATCCAGTCCACTGAAGTCAATAATCAACACAGGGAACAAATAAATCCGGACATGAGGCAATGACTTGCACAAATAATTAGACCAAAATCATAGACTACGCCCTCCAAATCAGCAATGTAAGTCGTCAGCCAGAATATGTCCCCAACAATTCAATTAAACTCAACCAAGTGCACCAAACAAATCAAGTGTTGCAGGTGCCAGGTGATTCAATCGACAAATGCAAAATATATCCATCCAAACGCACAACAGGCATTCAAAGCAAAGTGGCGCGTAGTCCAAATGCAAACTACCCCAGCAAGATAGGTAAAACCATTGCTTTCAACAAGCAAAGAAGGGTGCACTGGTGCTCCCTTGATTCAACAGTCAAACGCAAGACTCTGCACGCCCACAACCTCAACAAATGCACCCCCAAGTTCAACAATTGACTCCAGTAGTCAAACCATAGCAAGAAGACTAATGATAAACCCAAACGGCACCACACACTGTCAAAGAGTTGGGAAATGAGTTACAAATAGCTCCACAGTAGTGTAGCTTGAAGAAGGTGGACCGGTGGTGACGAACAGAGGCGTGCGCTGGGCTGGTGGAGGACAGCGGCAGCCAAAAGTGGATCGCAGACAGTGAGGGACGCGCGGCTGAAGACTGGGTAGATGGGCGCGAGATGCTGGGTCTGGAAAGGGGCGGCGCGAGTGACATCCGCGTGGGGTAGGCCGCGGCTGGTGGTTCGATGAAAGGGAGAGAGATGCGGTGAAGGGTGAGCCGTCGTCGCTGGTGGAGGGGAGTTGCGAGCAGGTGGAGCTCGTACGAGGAGGTAGATGGCTAGTTGGCGGCGGCGAGACGGAGAGAGATGTGGTGGCGTGCTGCTGGTTGGCTTGCCGCACACGAGGATGGACGCTGCCTCTGGTGGCGGTGGCTCGCGAAGAGGAGAGAGGCGTGCGAGGTGGTGGTGGAAGGCAGCAGCGGTCACGCGGGCAAGTGGGCGGCGCGCGATTGAAGAGGCGGCCAAAATGGGAAAGAAGACGTAGCGGAGAAGAAGAAAGGAAGAAAGAAAAGAAGAAGAATGAAGGAAAAGGAAAGAAAAGAGGAAAAAGAAAAAGAACGAGAAATTGTGTTTTTTTTTTTGAGTAAAAAAAAATTATATTTTGAAAATCTAAGCTATGGTGAAACAAAAGATTAAAAAAATTTTTTTTAACTTTTTTAATTTTTTTTTAATTTAAAAAAGAAATTTTTTTTTTGAAATTTTTTTTCATTGGCAAATTTTATTTTCGAGATTCAAAAGCAGAGATAACCAACAATCAACAACCGTTCTTGAATTTTTTTAAAATACTTATCTCTCCCGCGAACATGACGTGGGCACGCCATGAAGGCACGGAATCTGGAGCTCTCCAGGTGACTTGACGCGGGCACGTCATGAGGGTAAGAGAGCTCTCTGACCATGAGCTTTCCATACGACTTGACGCGGGCGCGTCAAGTAGGAGAGATACCTATGAGTCATCAAAAACGAAAATTGAAACCATAAATCAGTCAAATCCAAGGAAAAACATATTTAAACTAACAAATAAAATCAAAACAAACAATTAAAAGGAATAATTGGGTTGCCTCTCAATGAGCGCCTTTCTTTAATGTCTTTGGCTAGACATTATCATGTTTTGCTCATGGAGGATAAAATCTTGTGGCTCGCTTTAATGCTTCATCTTCAATGTGATCCTGGTAACCCTCATAGATGGAGTAATCTTTGAACACACGAGCTACGGTCTTCCATGGACTAGTTGATGGCGCCAAATAATCAAGCAGTGATCTCAATTTTTCATCCACTCCTCCATCAAGAGCACTCAACGGTTCAAGATATTTGACCATAGCTACTCTTAACTTATTTCTGCCATGAGACTCAAAAACTTCCGGTATAACAAAATCAATCTCATTAACAGAAATCATGGAGTAAGAGTTAAGAAAATGCGGGTTAGGGAATGGAGGAGGTGTCACCATATTTGATGATTCTTCACTGGATTCTTTCACTTGAATGGGTTGCGGTTGGGGTACCATTTCTTCCTTTTCGACTTCTTTTTCAACTGCATCTGTAGATTTCTCATTTTGACACTCTTGCATCTCCTCATCACTAGTCAAGCAAATTGCACTCTCATTTTCTTCTAGATCCACAATGATTTTCGAGGGCAATTCTTCCATTTGAGAAGCCAATCGATTTATTCTGGATGTCAATAGACATAGTTGATCTGCCAGATAACTCATTGCATCCTTCATCATCTCATTCCTCATTTGTGTCTCCTGTTGGAATTGGTATGTATTAGTAGCTATTGATTCAACTATTTCTTCAAGAGACATACTTGACATAGATGACGATTCTTGAGACTCATACTGCTGAAAATTCATTGGCCCCGTTGTATAATTATAATTGGAGTTATCCCACCATCCTTGATCATACCCGTTTGGATTAGGGTTATACCACGTTTGAGACCAGGGTGAAAAATCTCCATAATTATTGAATGGGACACTCAGATTATATTGATATTCGGGGCACATACCGGTAGAATGATTCCTGGCATAACAAATTTTACAGGTTGCAGCAGTCATTCTTTCTCTAATAGAGTTTAGTGCCTCTGCATATGCAAACTCAGGAAAAAAACAAGCCCCATTGCCTTCCCTGGAAACAAAATCCAGTCTATCACCAAAATACGGAGTGTTAGAAACCATAAACTATATAAAAAATAAGAGAAAAATAAATAAATAAATAAAAACAAGATGAACTCAAAAAGAAACAAATTAATCTGGCACCAGTCCCCGGCAACGGCGCCAAAAATTGACAGGTTGTCGAAACCTGTGCAATAATAAATACCTGCTCAAACTAAAAGTAATTTCTGTAGATAGTGGTGAGTAGGGTCGAATCCACAGGGACTGGGTGTAATTGTTTCTTTTCAAATTCACAGTGACAAGGGGGTGTTTTTATATCAGAGGTGACAATTTAAACAATTCAACTAAAAGTAAAATAATAAAAATAAAAATAAAATAGCCAACTAGAAATTAAATAACAAATTACTAAAATCTAATGAGTGATAATTAAGGATCTAGCCAAGGAATAACTTCAGCAATGGTTCACCTAATTGATCATCGATAAGCAAAGGCAATTCCAATTATTTACTAATAAATAGGTTATAACTGCCAAACAAGCGATGACAGTCAACCCCTCACATTATTATAACTGCCAAACAAGCGATGACAGTCAACCCCTCCTTAATGTGTCGATGATTAAGGTACGCCCGTTAATCACTGCTCTAATTGAGAAATAATCCTAGGTACGCCCATAGAATTTAATTCCCCAATTGCCTTGCGTATTAGAGGAGCCCTATTCTAATCAAATAACGCACTACCAGGGTTATTTTAGATTCGCCCGCGTATTCCCCTGACACAAGTCTAATTATGCCAGTTGTCACTATTTTGAGGCAATTAAACAATTACGGATTCAATACCTCAATTGACAATAGATTATTAAATTGATAAATTATCCGGATTCAAGACAATCAATTAATTAAATAACCATAAGCACTGCAATCAAAGAATATGCAAATACCAATAAATAAAAGAAAAATATAAAATTAAATCGATCTCACAAATTTAGGCCAACTAAGACCTCCATTGTTCCTTGACTAGAGCGAAGAAATTAGTTCATGTTGGATGTGAAAAACCCACAAGAAATTGTAAAGAGAGCCGCAACCATAGTCCCTTGAAATTGGGGAAATTCAATTCGGAGCAATCAAGAAGAAAGACAAGCTACAGGAAGGAATTCAATGTTTTCACTTGGTCTGTACATGCGAATGAGAGGAATCACAAGAAGACAAAATGGAAAAGTCAAAAGCAAAGCTCAAACCATAGTGCTCATTCTCTGTTCCTCCTAATTTGCTACCTAAGTCCTATTATCATCCTGGTGTGCGGCGGCTCTCCTTCCGGAGAGGAAGAAGATGTACCAGCTAGGGCTGCAAACGAGTCGAGCCGAGTCGAGTTTTGAGCTAATCGAGTCGAGCCTCGATTAAATTTTACCAAGCTCGAGCTCGACGAGCTGGCAATTTTCGAGCTCGAGCTCGACTCGAATCAAGTCGAGCCGAGCTCGAGCTCGAAAAAAATAAAAAAAATTTATTTTGTTTTTTTAAAAAATAAATAAAATAATATTTTTTCTGAATAAATAATAAAATATTAAGGATATATACGTAATTTCACTATAAAAATAAAAAATAAAAAAATATATATAATATACGTAATTTTATTATTAAATAAAAATAAAAATAAAAAAATATATATATATATACTCAAGCTCGCGAGCCGGCTCGCGAGCTAACAAGCTTAATATTCTGAGCTCGAGTTCGAGCTCGAGCTCGAGCTCGATTAATATCGAACTCGACTCGAGCTTGACTCGAGCTGCTCGCGAGCGGCTCGATTCGTTTACAACCCTAGTACCAGCCCTGTGTTCCTTTTTCTTCTTTTTATACTGTCTTTCGTGAATTACCAAATAGGACTTGTATCTCCTTGTTCCAAAAATACCCCCGGACGCCTGCCCTTTGAGCTCTTTCCTGATAATCATCAAATTGGCTCTTATTATGGTATTTTCGATCTACTCCCTGAATAAATGCAAATTACGAAAAGTGAGTAGAATCTAATAATTAATCCATATCAAGTCAGGTAATAGGGGAAATTAATAATAAAATAAATGACAAAATTGCAACCTATCACACATTTCTATTAATCATACTCCCACTATCACTTAAATCATATAGTTTTCATTTGTTAAGATATGTGGTAACATATAAAAAAAATGGAGTGCAAATTACATTTTTGAAATTTCTACGAAAAAAATCTAAAAATATCATGCTCATGTTCATGTGCAAAAACACATGATTCATTACTAATATTGTAAAAATGCTTGATTATCCAAATAGATGAGCTTTCTGTAGATTGTTGGAGTTTGAATGGTCAGTACCCTTTTGAAGTTTCTCAAACAATCTCGAGACTCAGATGGTTCTTAGATGAACATACGATTGCATAATGGGTGATGATATGTTGAAATTTGTTATTAATTTTTATGATTAATTTCCCATTTACTCTTGCCAAATATTGTTTTAATTGTCGGATTCTACTGATATTTGGTTAATTGTGTTAATTATAGGGAATTATGTGAGATGAGATCAAAAGGAGTAATTTTCCAGCATTCCAAGAGTTAATTTGATGGTGGAATATTCGGGGCGATTCCCAAGTCCAAGTCGAACTCAGGTTAATTTTTAGAGGTAGATTTTTAAAACTTTAATTTTCATTATTAGTTCTAGTATTGGATTAGAAAACTTGAAATATTATCTTTAATAGTTACTTTTTTTCTATTTAGGAAACATGTTATGTTATTGGTAGTTGAGACCAAATAGGAAACAAATGGACCGCTTGATAGGAGTTGGCCAGCAACAATTTCAGAGTGTGACTCTTGGAAGTAGGATATACGGCCGTCACTTGTTTCTTTTCTTTCCCTCGTCTTTCGTTAGTTTTTTTAGAGAAAAAACATCCGCAATTGTTATCAATGGAGTTTTATGGATTTCTCTTAAGGATGCGTAGCTAAATTCTATTTCTAGCCTGAGGATAACTTGAAGACTTTGTTTTACAAACTGTGAGATCGAATCAATTACACTGTTTCTTTTATTTGTTGGTATTTATTCATTCTTTGATTTTAATAATTGTGACTATTATGTTATTCGAATATCAAAGGGCCCTGTATTTGAATTGATTTGATAGTTGATTGCTAATTGAATTGATTCAATTCGTAATTGTTATAGTGCTTTAATCCTGGTAGCAACTGACATAACTAGATTTGTCTTAGGAAAATGAATAATCTAACTTAAAGAGATCTCGTAGCGTGTTGATGGGTTAGAATTAGATTTTTCTAATTATTCATGCAATCGGGTAATTAAACTTCTATAGTCGTACCTAAAGTTATTTCCTGATTAGAGAAATAGTCAACTGTTATATCTTGACTATCGACAAAATAGGGAAGAGTTGGCGTTTAAGCTTTTATTCATACTCTCTTCCCTCGTACCACCTAACCCATTCCTCCACTCTCATCAAAATTGCTCTTTTAAGAAGTAAGAACAACCATTGAGTCATGTCCAGTGCTAAGGAAAACACTGGTTGATTTTGCATTTCTAGTTTGATGTATAGGGGCCTTTTCATCTGAAGATGAAATAGTACAGTTTGGAATTGCTAACGGTTCTGCGGCAAGCTTAATATCAAATGGTACAGTTTTGATCCCTAATGAAGGGGCTAAGTAACTTCATGTATTCATCCTTGTACTATTTTTTTAATTTACATTTTTGTGTTTTCTGGATAAAATAGTACTACTTATCATAAACACGGGCGAAATTTTAGAGCAACTTCAGAAACATGTGTGTTAAAGTGGAGCTCAAGACTCCCAGATAATGAGAATCTACGTTAGTAAAAGAACCATCATAGGCCAGTGGTTGCTCTTGATTACCAACATATACATATACATAGATCATCGGCATTTTTTGTTCCTAATTGCCAGCATAATCCACATCTTTTGATTTTACAATGAATACTGTTAAAAAAAAAAGTCATGATTCCTTCTATACTACGAGAAGATGATTGATTGTTCACCCAGATTTTGTCAAGTTTAGAAGAAAAAAAATCTTTGGAGTGAATTGAGTCAAATCCAAATTTTGTGTTTTGTGACAATTCCTAAAAGAGAATGCAATGAAGATTTGTACAAAGTAACTATGCTAGGCAATGATGAATGATCCCATATGCAACGCGAGTTGAAACGTTGGCAAATTGGGGAAGGAAAGAACAGATTGGGGGATACCTATCACGTAAAAGCAGCCATATAATGAACTTGGAGTATGTTCAATATTCGCTATATTTACTAGACAAGCCATTATTAATGTGGGTTTGTACAAGCAGAGTGAGGACAAATTGGGTTTATGTATTATCTCTCACCAAAATTTAAAAGTTATTATTTGGAGCTTTTAATGAAAATTTTCTGGTAGATATTATTAACGCACTTCTAACCTGCCTACCTCTTGATCGTTTGCTAAATCAAATATAGAAAAGATCAAGAAACAGGTGTGGGGTGCACGTCATCAGGACCTTCTTGGACTGGACATTGTTGATTTCATTAACGAAGAAATAAAACTGCTACAAAGTCTTTTGCTCCTTCTGGTAACATGCATAACCTTCCTTCCTATATGGAATTAATTTCTGCTGACCAATTAGTATTTGTAATAAAAGCGGATGGAATATCAAAGAAACCTTGGGAACAAGATGTGAGCCTACATTGATTTAGGAGGTCTGTGAACAGCATGGAGATTTAGCACATGTGCAATTTTTAGTCCCTAAAATATTGGTAGGAAAAATTTTGGTCCGCCATGTTAATCCTTTTGAAGTAGATTTAGGATGATTGACGAATTTTTTCAAATATTGGTAAAATCTGTTATATGTGATTACATGCTTGTTAATTTTAAATATCTTAAAAAAGAAGCAAAATAGCGAGTACTCTTCAATAATAAGACCTGTTTACATGATACCATGTCCGTAACTAATTAATCAAGAGGGAAAAAAAAAAAGAAAATTTGTTAATCTATCTTAAATGTTACGATTTTGTGCTTGGCATAGTCTGGATAGAGTTTAAAAATGAGTTCTATATCAATGAATTGTGTGCTTCAACTAATTTGGGTTTAAAAATTTTCAATTTTTACTAGTTAATTAGTTAGCGTATGAATTATTAGTTCTTAATTTTGTTGTTTAAAGTTAGCTACTATTTTGCTTCTTTGTTTTGAAATGTAATTTAATGGACACATAATTAGACGTGACTAAATTATGTTAGTAATTGAAAAAAATTCTTCAAATGTCCTAAATCTATTTTTAAAATAGATATATTAGGGACCAGATTTGCTCTTGCAAAAATTTTAGGGACCAAAACTACACATTTATGTTATTAATTATATTATTAAATATAAAGAATTGGATTATAACTAAATTATTATATTGTGTATATATATACATATGTATTATATATGCATCTATAAATCTAAATATATATATATATATATTCGTATATGGGGTATGGGGTGGGTGTATGTTGCCCTACCCCCCCCACCCCGTTTTAAGGCAGGGGAAAATTTTCTCCCCACGCCTTGTCCCGTCCTCCTCCCTATTTGTACCCTCACAGGCAGCCACGGATTTAAGGGGGGGCTGGTGGGGGCTTAAGCCCCCCCCCAAGCCGCCGGAAAACCCCCTATATATAGGGGATTCCGGCGGCCAGCCCAGCCACCGGAAAACCCCCTATTATATGTTTTTATTATTTTTATAATTATTGATTCTAAATTTTACTTATTAAATATATTTATTTCGTCACAAAAAAAAATTTTTAATACACTTCAGCCCCCCAAAAATAAATTTCTGGCTCCGTCCCTGCTCACAGGCACTGGCCCTTGTTTCCACCCTTAGTTTTAAGTATCATTCTTTTAGAGTAAATTAAATGTAATCTTCTATGGTTTCACTCATTGTCATATAACCGCTATAACATTACAAAATATCTATTTCACTCCCTTAGGTTCAATGTAAACTTTATGAAAAATAACCTCTATAGCATCCTTATTTCAAATACTAATAATGTCCTTATTTAAATGATAAAGCGAATAAATGTTTAACTACCTTGGATAAAACCGCAAGGAAATTATGTGGATAAATATAAAAATACAATGAGGTAAAATGCGTATTTATTTAAATCATAGAGGGTAATTGGATTTTATGATTCCACCACACAAGTTTTTGGGAGCGCATTTAGTTTAAACACCTAACCAATGGTGCATTCCTTCCATTTTTTACTTTACATAAAATTACATGAAGGTTATATAACTATTATGAAACTTTAGAGGTGTTATGTGGCATTGAAGAAAATTATAGGGGGATTATATGTAATTTATTCTTTTTTACTTGAATTGTAGGTATATAGATTATTTTAGTGCTTTTTCGACAAAAATGATATAGAACTTTTTTTGGGAGGGGGGGGGGGGGTGGGGGGTTCAAATGCTGTTGTAATCAATAGAGAGAAATTTGAGAAGGAATATGAGGGTACAAATCCTATGTACTAGAAACTAGCTTCTTGAATTTCAAAAAAGAAAGTTAATTAGAGATCCTCTCTTCATAATTTTTTTTTTTAACTCAATAGAACTTAAAATTTGCCAGCGCCATACGTTAATCAAACAAATTGCAAAATCAATCGTTCTTGATTGCCCACATGTTACTAAACTTATCTTCAGCATTCGTTCTCGATTGCCTATCTAATTTATCTAGATTTTGTCACCTTTAGAAGTGAAAATCTAGTTTATTAGTTTGATTTTGACCTTTTACTATTGACCATTACTTTTATTGAAAAAACTAATCGTGAGAAAGTCATGACCTTTTATTTAACCATATAAGAGTTACGTGGTAAAGTACCAAATCATAGGAGATAAAATGTAATTTACTTAACTTAATATTAGCTAGCCCTTACATTGGTAAAGCAAATGGGTCAGTGGTTGCTCTTGATTGCCAACATACACATACGTAGATCATCTGCACTTTTGTTCCTAATTGCCGGCATAAACCATATCTTTTGATTTTCCAATAAATACTGCCAAAAAAAAGAATGAAAAAGTGACGCGTCCTTCCATACGACTAGAAGATTATTGATTGTGCACCCCGATTTGTCTAGTTTACGAAAAAAAAATTTTAGAGTGAATTCAAATTTTGCGTTTTGTGATAATTCCTAAAAGAGAACGAAATGTAGATTTTGAGTGTAAAAATATTTTAAGAAATAGTGATAAATATTGTAAGTTTATTAGCACAAAGTAATTATAATAGTCAATGATGAAACACTGGCAAATTTGGGAAGGAAAGAGCAGATTTGGAAATGATCAACATATGCAACATTCGCATAATAAAGAGTCGCATGATAAGCTTGGTGTATGCCGCTTCATTTACCAGACAAACCAAAATTTATAGGTTTACATATTATCTCTGACCAAAATTTAAAATTGATCGTTTGCTAAATAAAGATTAAGACACAAAAAGATAAAGAGTAATACTATACATTAACAACATCAATACATACAATAAATAAGGAGGTAAGACACAGAAGATGATTAACTTCTCTCACGGTCACGGATGTTGAAGGGGAAAAAATTTACTAATAAAAAATAAAAAACAAAAGCAGTGTTGTCCACAACAGAGAGGGTGCAAACCAGAGAAAGGGGAATGATTATGTTTTCTTCTTCTTCTCCTCCTCCCATAGCCGGCGCTCTCTCCATTTCCTATCATCTGTATAGTACCCAATGAGAACTTCAGGAATGTGTGCGATCCCTCTGTAATCTTCACTTTCCTCCTCCTGATTCTCTAACACCTTCTCTCTCAAATGAGAACTCGTCTCATACAGAGACAGCCGTTGAAGATTGCTCAAGTGCTGAATACCCAAAGGTAACTCCTCTAGCAATGGAAGTTGTTGCAGAAATAGTTTTTGGAGACGAGGCAATGCACCCTCCTCCACTCTCATCCATCTCAACCCTTCCATTCTCTTTAAGTGCATCGACTTCAGCTTTAGGAACCCTCCAGCCTTGAAGCACAACCCTTCTCCCTGGTAAGATCCACAGAAGTTAATATGATGCAAATTGGGCAAATGTTGGAGGGATTCAAGCGGATCCTCCTCACCCCTTAACCTGCTCCAATTCAAATCTATTCTTACCAAGCCGCGAAGACGAGCTACCCACTGTGGCATTTTTTCTAAGCGGCCACGCAAAATCAGCATACGAAGAGATTGAAGAAACGAAGAAGAAGAAAGGGAAGGAGGATGATGATTTAGATCGATTATCTCATGATCATCACCTTTTCCAATTGAAGCAATGCTTAATTCCCGAAGACGGGTGAGGTTGGCAAGGGAGGAGCAGAGCTCCTTTCCATCTTCTCTTCTTAACTTAGTAATACGTAATTCTCTTAATTGGGTCAGCTTTCCTACCTCTTTAATGATTATAGATCCACTACTAGCATCTATGTAACTTAATATTTCTAGGGCAAGAAGCCCTCCCATATTGGATGGAGCTTTAAATCCGTGAAATCCATAATTATCATCTGAAGAATCGACTTGTTGATATACTTCGAGAAACCGAAGTTTTTGCAGCTTTAGGATTTCCATGGGTAATTCCCTAACTCCAGTTTTTCCCAAATTCAGATACTCCAAATGTTGAAGCTTTCCAATGGCTTTTGGGACTCTCTCCACTCCTGTACCATATAGGTCCAGATGCTTGAGATGAAACATCTTAAAAATCTCATTTGGTATTTCCTTCTGTTTCTTTTGACCTCTCAAATCCAAAACCTTTAACAACTTGCTACTCCTTAAAACATCATATAACAACATTTTGTATAGCAGCGGATTAGTGGATCCAATTCTAACGAACGACCGAAGGTGATCAAAGCAATAATTTTGCATTTGCTGGAGGTGTTGGGTGTTGTTACTGCTGCTACTATGGACTATTAGACGGCGTACCTTGTCGGACGGCCACATCATTGATTGTCCAGTAGTAGTTGTGACCATGTTTTGTTCCCTTGACTTGAGAAGAATAACTTCTCTCAATAGGTCATGAATTCGACAAGTGTCGGGTGATCCTTCATAAAACACGCCCGTCACTTGAATCAGACTTCTACTGACGAGTTCAATAAAATAACCCCAGGCTACATCTTCAATACTCATTCCTTCTCTCCATTCTACAAACCTCTCAGCAATCCATAAGTTAACAAGTCTTAGGCACCCTATTTTGTAATCCTCTGGATAAATGCTTGTGTACAACAGACATATCTTGAGATGCCAAGGCAGGTCGCTATAACTGAGAGACAGTATCTTTTTTACTCTGTCCAGCTTACCCGTGCCTTCTAATTCACCCCCAAGGCTGCGTCGAACCATCTCCCATTCGTCTATTCTGTTTACATCTTTCGAAGCCAAAAGCCCGCTGATTGCAAGGATTGCAAGGGGCAAGCCCTCACATTTGTCCAATATACCTTTGGCAACATCCATCAAATGGCCAGGGCAATTACCACCATTAAAGATCTTGTTGTAAAACAGGGTCCTCGAATCCTTTACAGAGAGTGGCTTCATTCTGTAGACAAAACGCCGAGATTCAATGCAAGAGGCAGAGGCTACATCAGCTCTTCGAGTTGTTAGCAGGACACGGTTGCCGTGGCTACTCTCGGGCAGTGCAAATTTGATGGTATTCCAAAATTCCACGTCCCATACATCGTCAAAAACAATTGCATACCTTCCAGCTTGTTGAAGAAAATCTTTGATAATTTCTTTCAGCTCGGTGGTATTCGAAGACTCGATCGATTGTGGGACTGGTTTCTTCCCCTCCTTGTGTAACTGCCGAATCAAGTCTTTGAGGAGGTACTGAAAGTCACATGTCTGAGAGACAGTTACCCAAGCACGAACTGGGAAATGCTTTCTGACTTCAGGATCCTCGTGGACTCTTTTCACCAGGGTAGTTTTGCCAAGTCCTCCCATACCAACCACTGAAACAACTTTTAGTTGGTAATCATCCCCTCGGAGGAGCTGAGAAATTAGATGCTTCTTGGGCTGGTCAATGCCAACTAATTTAGCTTCTTCCACAAGCAGTGCGTCATCTCTGCTATAGCGCCATGTTGTGTTGTTCACAGCAGAAAGTGAGCTGGACGCTTGGGCAGAGATACCATATTCGGATTGGTATCTTTGATGACCTTCAGAAATACTATTGATTCTGGACTTGATGCTTTGTATTTCGCTAGCAACTCGATGACGAGCTCTCAAATTCTTGATGGAGCTGAATATTCTCCGAACAGAGCCGTAGAATCCTGTTGTGCGATGCCGAGCAAAGCGAGCTACAAATTCATCAAGAATGTCTTCAGTGTCATAAGCAGCCTCTCGCACTTGCTTGATCCATTCTTGGAGCCTGGGTTGAGCATCTTCTTCTTTTTCTTCTGCCTCTCTCAGGAAAGCTCTCATGTGCCCCAACTCGTCCCTGATGAACTGGACCTCTTGCCGAAGCCCTCCCAATAGTCGTCCCTCCTCGCGCAGAAAAGTTGAGAGTTGATCCAGCACAAAAGAGAGAACTTCTTCTGCCATTTTCAGTCCTTCTCTTTAACTTGAGAATGCGGGGAAGGCGGCTTCTGGTTTATAGGACAGTCCACTTGTTCTATCTTGAAAGGTAGGAGGAGGAGTAGGTTATAGATTCATAAGCTGATGAACTTTGATGCTATATGGTGCAGTATTTATCAAAAAGAAAAAGAAAGAATTAACCAATTAGAAGAAACTAAAGCAAGAAACATGATGGAAATTGAAGACAGGAAGATAGGCAGCAACGCGAGTTTGAAAGACGAAGCTGCTTAGAAATTAGAATACAAAATCATGGAAGCTATTAAGAAGACTGTGCAAATGGTGGGGTGATCAGCCTTCAGGACCTTCTTTCAGCTGTGGGTCCTTTGGTCGGATAAAGATAAAGGAGTGACTACCGCAGCATCGTGCAAAAGCAATGATGCCGAATTATTTAACAAGGGAAGGAATAAAGTTAAAACGCGGCTGGAATGGACATTGTTGATTTCGTTGACGAAGAAATAAAACTACTGCTACAAAGTCTCTTGCAGCTTCTGCTGACATATATAACCTCCTCCTTCTGTGGAACTAATTTCTACTCCTTTTTTTTTTTTTTTCCAGGAATACGTGATGCAGAGGAAAGTTATTTCTTCTGAGTGGAACAGAAAAAGCAACTCAAGACCTAAGCTCAATTCAGGTTTCTGATGAATTCTTTTGTGAAATCTAGCCGAGAGTAGCTGAAACTAATTAAGAATACAAAATTATACTTGGCACGCAATAAGCAGAAAGGCATCCAAAGGGTCAGTATAAATTATCTTCAAATTTCAGAACACCAGTGCTTGTGCACCTATTAATGCCAAAAGCCAGATTTTAGCACTTTGGCCCTGTTAATGATTTATTGGTAAACCCATGGACTCGATAATAGTATAGTTACTTTAACGTAAGCTTTAAATATTCCCCTACCTTGTTTCTTTTAACTGAATAGTAGATGTATAGATAATTTCAATGCTTATTATTGGACTAAATGATGTTGCACTTTATTTGTTCATTTGTTCATTTTTGTTTTTAGGTCAAATGATGTTGTACTCGAAAAAAGAGGAATGTGTGAAAGAGTATAAGTAAATCTTATATACACTGACAGTGTATACATTATCACTTTTCTTTAGACTTTATTTGTTCATAATTTTGCATGCAAAGATTTTGGACAAATATCCTTTAGGATAATTTGAAAGGTATTTGTCTCAACTCTTGCACAAAATTAGATAAATCTACTTGAACTATGGTGTGTTTTTGCAAAGAATTCTAGTAGTAGAAAAATGATCTTCTATAGCAAACCATCCTTACTAGACTTTTATAGAGTTGAAATTAAAAATGATCAAGAGTTTCAACCTTTCACTACTAATTGGTGTATTTGTGTTGGTCAAAAAGTTACTCAACATCAATGCAAGTGTTTAGACAGTTTTTGGATGTTTAAACACACCATTTAGACAATTTTTTAGATTTAAAGCTATTTCCTTGTGTTAATTATGTGATTGCTTCCCCCATTAGAAGAATTTTATCCAAAGATTCGTGAAGATGTAGCTTTCTTTTTCTTTCCTTTTTTTTTTTTGTTTTCTTAATAAACCTTGGAAGAAAATGCAAGTAGATCAGTGTTATAAACAAGCATTTATTTTTAGATAATTGCCATCTGGATTCTGGAGTCATAAAAGTTTAAAAAGAGAGTTGGAATTTTCAATTTTCCCAGCATGAGTTGCTACTTCAAATGCCCCTTACAAACCAAATATAAACTTGGAAGCTTCTGCTGAGATACTGGCCATATGACAGAAGGGTAAGGAGAGCTTTCTTTCCGAAGACGGTAGAGATAGATAGGAGGGTGGTGGATTGGAGACATAAAGAGTATTGCGTGTGTTTGAGGAATCGAATAAACAGTAGTGTTTTGTTTACTGCTGTTGTCTTTGTCTCCTTCCTGGAGTGGTGCCAACGAAGGGGAAAAAAAAAAGGAGTGGAGCCATTAAAGTCAGTCAAAAAGAAAAAGAAAAAAGTAATCAATTACAAGAAACTAAAGCATGAGAGAAGAGAAAGGAGATAAATAATGCTTTATTGCTTATGCATTTGTGTTGGTTATGGCAACCAAATTCAAAAAAATACAAAAAATATAAATATTAAATTTCACATTTTTTTTGTCTCAATTACATTTATTCCTGCAAAATAATTGATTTTCTAAAACTTTTGGAACATTCGGGGCGATTCCCAAGTCCAAGTCGAACTCAGGTTAATTTTTAGAGGTAGATTTTTAAAACTTTAATTTTCATTATTAGTTCTAGTATTGGATTAGAAAACTTGAAATATTATCTTTAATAGTTACTTTTTTTCTATTTAGGAAACATGTTATGTTATTGGTAGTTGAGACCAAATAGGAAACAAATGGACCGCTTGATAGTAGTTGGCCAGCAACAATTTCAAAGTGTGACTCTTGGAAGTAGGATATACTTAGTTCAAATTACAAAACACGATCACATGTAATCGTACGGAGTTGAATAAACCATATAACTACCGCACCACAGTAATCAAATTAGTGTTAGCCCCTTGTGATCACCAATTTAATCTATTATCTCACTTTTTTTTTTTTTTCTATCCCTCCTTTTCCAGTTGTGGAATTACTGCAACTAGGACTAGATAGGACGAAAGGCGGCTCATTTTACCAATTAGAAACGTGGCTATGTTTATAAAAAAGAAAAAAAAAGCCTTGAACTTCAAGAAAAGTAAACAAATCTCAGCACTTACTTGAGAGAAAATGAAACCTCTGGCAATAGCTGATCTGAACCTCTCCTGTCAAATCCAAGTTTGATGAAAAAGAGAACACGGGCGAGGAAGATGATAATTTGAATCAAAATTAAAACAATGCAGTATATGTGCAAGGCCTTTAGCTAGGAAGATGGAGTCTTATAGAGGAGAAGGTAGAGGAGCAGTACCGTTTTTGATAAGAAAGTATCCGGAGTGAAATTGGACTGAACAATTACTCAACGTGGTGGACCTAATACGAATGTGGATCTCATCCATTGCTGTCAGAGTGGCACATGGCAATAAAAATCGAGACTTAAATGATATGGGGTCAGAGTCCATTGTTAGGTGATCAGAGAATGAGTAGTTTAGTCATTTCACGGGTTTGTTTGGATAGCGTATTATTTGAAATAATTACTGTAACACTTTTTGTGATATGATGTATCATGTATGTGAGATAAAAAGGTGATTGAAAATATAAAAAGGTAGGTTGGGAAATGTGTTTATGATGCAAGTGAAATATTATTTGAAATAATTTTGGTATCCAAATACTCCCATTAATTGTATTCAAGTTAAGATGGATAGTGCTTAATTTTCCATTTATGAATTATATCAAAGTTACACAATTCTTTTGAATTTCCAAATTTCCCACTTCCACGTCAAGAGTTTCCAATCATATCTATTTAGAATTTTAATTTTGCAACTTTCACTGCATAGGTCCAAATCTACTTTAAAAAATTTTATATCGGTCCAGATCAATTGCTTGACATGCCTAATAGTTGTTTAACACATCTAAAATTCATCTAACCTATATTTGTGCTCGTATGGTACATAATAGCAAAAGCCTTAATTTTATTTGTCTGTGAACATTAGGCTGTTGGCCGGCTGGTATATCAATTTGATTAATCGACCTAGTCTTGCTGGCCTGTCCTTCCAATCCCACGATGTGATCATAAAATGGTGGACGTGAAGAAAGAAGTGGAATTGAAAATATTGGAGATGGCTAAAATTGAATGTTCAGCATAAGACAATTGAGGTGAACCCTTAACCACGTAGCCAAATCCGATCACCACCATCTTATTATGTCTAATTTTTCTCTTAGTTTATTGCAATGAGTAAAAAAAAAAAAAAAAAGATACACTCGAATACGTCAAATTATAATTTTGTGTTTCTATTTTCTTCTTTCTTCTACTTTGTAAATGACTTTCATCTCAGTTCTTTTTCTCCAGCTGTGAAATTATTACAACTAAGACTAGGTTAGGAATAAGGGACATGAAGTAACCGTAGGATAAGGTGCATCATATGAGCCACTCGAATACTGTATGCTGAAAAAGCAGCTTTGAAACAAAAGAAGAAGCAAAGGCACAAAATTTTCCTATGGTTCCTAGAAATAGCAAAAGAAAGAAGATAGAAAGACATTTTATTGACATTATAAATTCCCGTCAATTAATAAATGTTCGTCATTTTTATATGGTAACTTACTACAGAAAAATTGTGAAAGCCGTGTGAGAAAGTTGAGGATGAAATACGAGGAAAATACTAACTCAACAAGAAACTGCAGCAAAAAAAAAAAAATGGAGTAGAGCCATAATAGTCAATCAAAAAGAAGAAGAAACTAATGCAAGAGAGATGATGGAAATTGAATGGAAGGAAGATAGACGGCAACGTGATTTTGAAAGGCGAAGCTACACTACAAAATCATGGAAATTATTGGTGGGGCGTTCAGTCTTCAGGACCTTTCGACTGTGTTTCTTCGATCAAATAAAGGAGTGGCTACCAGTGTAACACACCATCGTTCAAAGGCAACGATGTCTAAACTTAAAAAGTGGTGGCCTGGACATCCATTTCATTGACGTAGAAATAAAAGGAAAATACAGATTTATTCTCTAAATATTTTGCCTTTATGCAGTTTTAGTCATTAAAATTTTGAAAAATACAAATTTGATTCGCAATGTTTAGCACATGTGCAATTTTAGTCCCTAAAATATTGGTAGGAACAAATTTGGTCCCCTACATTATCGTTTTGAAGTAGATTTAGGATGATTGACGAATTTTTTCAAATATTGGTAGAATCTGTTACGTGTAGTTACATGCTTGTTAATTTTAAATATCTTAAAAAAGAAATGTAAAATAGCGAGTACTCTTCAATAATAAGACCAGTTTACATGATACCATGTCGGTAACTAATTAATCAAGAAAAAGAAAATTTGTTAATCTATATGAAAAAGTAAATGTTACGATTTTGTGCTTGGCATAGTCAAGATAGAGTGTAAAAATGAGTTCTATATCGATGAATTGGGTGCTTCAACTAATTTTTTAGTTTAAAAATTTTCAATTTTTACTAGTTAATTAGTTAGCATATGAATTATCAGTTCTTAATTTTGTTGTTTAAAGTTAGCTACCATTTTGCATCTTTGTTTTGAAATGTAATTTAATGGACACATAATTAGACGTGACTAAATTATGTCAGTAATTGAAAAAAATTCTTCAAATGTCCTAAATCTACTTTTAAAATGGATATATTAGGGACCGGATTCGATCTTGTAAAAAATTTAGGGACCAAAACTGCTCAGGGACAAAAAGATTGAGGACCAAATTTCCTTTCAGCCAAACTCTAAGGACTAAAACTCCACAGGAGATAAACTTTAGGGACTAAAACTGCATTTTTCCCAGAAATAAAACTACTAACAAAGTCTTCCTACTCCGCCTGCCGACGTCAACTGTATTCTGCTTTTAGCTTTATATTTACTGTTTTTGCCACCTTTGCGAATTGTATTTGTACTGGAAACGGATGGAATGTCAGGCAACCTTAGGAAGAAACAAACTCCAGTACAATCTGTGACCAAATTTTCGGCATAAACATACATGTGTGTTTAAGTAGAAATGAGGAAAGATCACAAGAGAATGAGAATCTACTCCTATAAATAAAGAGCATCCCAACTCAAAATGAATTATTCTATCAAAGTTACAGGAGAGTAGGGGTGCACTGTGCAGTTGAGTTTTGAGCATTTTGCGGGTTAAAGTTGGTTTTAGAATTTTCTCCTTTCTCGTCAGTTGAATAGTGGACTGAGAAAAGTACAAGTGAGATTTCAATTTCTGTAACTCGGGCAGTCGGGGATTGATTAAAGAAGACTTTAGCATTTAGACATTAATGTTGGTAGTGATCACAAGAGAATGTTGGTAGTGCTACTATTGTTGGACTAAGTCATGGGCGAAGTTAAGAATAGAAAATTATAATTGAAACTTTTAGAAAGCTATCAGAAATCTGTAATTTTCTTTAAATGTCAGAAGCACAGTGTTTTTTTCACCTATTAACGCCGAAAAGCAGCTTTTTTACCGGCGTTTGGTAAACCTGGAATCCCATAATAGTGTAGTTACTTTAGCCTAAACTTTAAGTAAGGGTAGCAATGGGGCGGGGTTGGGGCGGTTGTCAAATAACTCCTCCCATCCCCTGCTTCGCTTCCGCCCTTATTTCCTGTGCGTGGAAAGAAATTAACGTACTATATTTAACAATCTGCTTATTTACCTTATTAAATAATATATTATTCCTTATTGGTCATTAGAGATACACAATTATGTTATTAATTATATTATTAAATATAAAAAATTAGATTATAACTAAATTATTATATTTTGTATATATATATATATATTATATACATCTATAAGTTGAAATATATATATATATAATTTTTTTTGTATGTAAGGGACAGAACAAGGAATGGGGCGAGTGTATGTTGCCCCGCATCCCGCCCTGTTTTAAGACAGGGGAAATTTTCTCCCCCTCGCCCCCCTCCCCGCCCCATTTCTACTCCTGTGGGCACCCGCTCTCGTTGCCACCCTTTGTTTTAAGTACCCTTATTTTAGGGTAAATTAAATATAATCTTCTATGGTTTCACTCATTGTCATATAACCTCTATAACATTACAAAATATCTATTTCACTCCCTTAGATTCAATGTAAACTTTACAAAAAATAACCTCTATAACGTCATTATTTCAAATACTAGTAATGTCCTTATTTCAAATAAGAAGATGACAAAAGATAAAGAAGTTGGGGGATTGGGGTTCAAAGACTTGCAAATGTTTAACAAAGCTTTATTGGCAAAACAAGTATGGAAGTTGCTGACTCAACCAAATCTGCTGGTTAGTAAGGTTCTAAAGGAGAAATATTACCCCAAACAGTCACTCTTCAATTGTAAAGTCCCCAAGAATGCCTCTTGGATCTGGCAAAGTATATCATCTACAAGGAAGGAAGTGCAAGAAGGAATAAGGAGAAGGATAGGTAATGGCAGAGGAACAAGATTCTAGGAAGACAATTGGATTCCAGACAGGCCAGGTGGGAAACCAACAACTGCTAAGCCACAAGATTGTCAGTTGGAAAAGGTCTCAGAACTGATCACCAGTAGCAGATGGAACAAAGTCCTCATTCTCAAGACATTCTGCCCTCAAGATGCTGAAAGAATTATGAGCATTCCAATAAGTGTGACAGGAAGAAAAGATGGCTACTTTTGGATGCATGCTCAGAATGGTCAGTGTACGGTACAATCTGGATATAGGGAAAGGAGGAAGGAAAAGGAATAGGAAGGTAGAGAAGTAGGAGAAGAGGCTGGTCCAAGCTACAAAGGTACCCCTACTACTGTCTGCAGGAAGCACTGTGGAAGCAGAAATTGAAAATATTCATCTAGAAATGCCTACACAATGCTCTATCTGTTAGGGAACTAGTATTCAGAAGGACAAGCCAAGGAAGTCCAATGTGTGCAGGCTGTGGAGAAAAGGTGGAAACTATAGAAAATACGCTGTTTCAATGCAGGAAAGCTAAGGAAGTATGGGAAATGGCTCCAGTGCAGTGGGATGGCCTAGTGCACCTAACAGATAACTTCCAAAGATACTGGTGTGCTGTGGTAGAAGCTCAGGTGATCAGAGAGAATGAAGATCAAACCAACCTCACGGTCAACATCGTTTGGCAAATATGGAAAGGCAGGAACGGTAGGGAGTTCAATCAAAAGGACAAAGAACCTCACAGGATCATACAAAAGGCGGTAATAGAGTGGTGGGAATTTGATGAAGCTAGCAGAGAGAAGGAAGAGAGAAGGAGCACTCAGGAAACAGAAGTACAACAAAGGGCAGTCCAAAATCAAGAGCCAGAAAGGACAAGAATGTTGCTAAAGTTTCATACCCAAATAGACAAGAGTCAGGCTACAGTGGGTATTGGAATCACTTCCACAGACTACTCAGGCCAGCTTCAAGCAGCTTGGGCTCTAAGAGAAAGAACGTCAGGAGATCCACTACAAGATAAAGCTGAAGCTGTTAGACTAGCTCTAATGAAAGTTGCCAACCGAGGCTGGAGGAACATAGAAATAGAGTTGGACAACAACAAACTGAAGGGATACATGGTGGACTCAAGACACAGCAACTGGCGGTTGGCAACAATAGTAGAGGATATTCAGTCCATGTGTAATTTGTTTCAGACGTGCTCATTTTCTATAGTTACGACAGGGAAATTAGATTGTATCAAACTGAGCTTACATGCTCTTAATAGTTGGGTTGATGAAGAATGGGTAAATCCCAATCTTAGATGCTAACGCATCATGGTTTCACATGGGACAGTTGTCCCTTTTGTTTAGACCTTTGTCCAGTTATTGTAAAGCTTTTGTGGTGAGTTATAAAACTATCGTTTCGACAAAAAAAATAGTATTGTCCTTATTTAAATGATAAAGAGAATAAATGTTTAACCACCTTGGATAAAATTGCAGGGAAATTATGTGGATAAATGTAAAAATTACAATGAGGTAAAGTGAGTATTTATTTAAATCATAGAGGGTTAAATGGATTTTATGATTCCATCACACAAGTTTTTTGGAACGTGTGTAATTCAAGCAGTTAATCAATGATGCATTCCTTCCATTTTTTACTTTACATAAGACCACATAAAAGCTATATGACTATTATGAAACTTTAGAGGTGTTTTGTGGCATTGAAGAAAATTATAGGGGGATTATATGTAATTTATCCTTTTTAACATGAATTGCAGGTATATGGATTATTTTAATGCCTTTTCAACTAAATGATTTGAACTTTTTTCCCCCGGGGTGGGGGAGGGGTTCTCACATGATGTTGTAATCAATAGATAGAAATTTGAGAAGGAATATGAGGGTTCAAATCTTATCTATTAGAAACCAGCTTCTTGAATTTCAAAAAAAAAGAAAGTTAATTAGAGATCCTCTCTTCATATTCTGTTTTTTTTTTAACTCAATAGAAATTAAATTTTACTAGCGCTATACATTAATCAAACAAATTGCAATGCCAATCGTTCTTGAATGCCCGTATGTTGCTAGATCTAATCGTCAGCATTGGTTCTTGGTTGCCTGCATAATTCTCATCTTTTGATTTTTTCAATTAATTACACTAGAAAAGAATGCCAGATCCACTTTACTACTAGCAAAACCAGTAGCAGAAGTTATTTTTTTCCCACGAAAAAAATAAGAAAAGCAGAAGTTATTTATAGCCCACGATCTCATGTGGAGCAACATGCAATGCAACATTGGCAAGTAGCTTGATGAGAAGGGAAAAGAGACTCTGGGCCTGGGGGGTGATTGATGAGCCTTAGGCCCTTAGCACCTTGCAGTCGATACATGAGAGTCTTTTCATGTCTGAAGATCAAATGGTACGTGTTTGGATTTCCAGATGGTTATGCGTAAGGCTGCAAACGAGCCGAGTCGAGTCGAGTTTTGAACTAATCGAGCCGAGTCTCGACTGAATTTTACCGAGCTCGAGTTCGAGCTCTACGAGCTGGCAGTTTTCAAGCTCGAGCTCGACTCGAATCAAGTCGAGCCGAGCTCGAGCTCGAAAAAAATAAAAAATAATTATTTTATTTTTTAAAAAATAAATAAAATAATATATTTTTTCTTAATAAATAATAAAAATATTAAGGATATATACGTAATTTTACTATGAAAATAAAAAATAAAAAAAAATATATAATATACGTAATTTTATTATTAAATAAAAATAAAAATACAAAATATATATATATACTCAAGCTTGCGAGCCGGCTCGCGAGCTAACGAGCTTAATATTCTGAGCTCGCGAGGCTCGATTCGTTTAGCAGCCCTAGTTCTGCGCAAGTTGAAGATCAAATAGTATAGTTTTGTTGAAACTTGAAAGAACAAGGAGGTTGACGTGAGCATCTATCTAGTCGAGATTTTCATCTACTAGGTTGCTAACCTTGGACGTTTAACTAAAATTACATTCGTTGAGGGAATTTTTTCTGGAGGGAATTTTAGAGCAACTTCAGAAACAATCCACTCTTACGAAACTTTTGACCAAATTCTCAGTATAAACATGTGTGTTAAAGTGGAGATGAGGCAAGACTTCAAGACAATAAGAATCTACTTTAGAAAAAGAAACACCATACCATATATATATATACACACACACATACATACATATATATATTAATATTCCAGTGAAACTTAATAGGGTAAATTACCTTTTAGCCTCTCTATGATTTGGTGTTTTATCACATAACCCCTATAGTTTAAAAACGCTATATAGAACCCTATCATGGTTTAGGTTGATGTGTTGCCGTTAGTTTTTCCATTAAAACTAATGCTCAATAATAAAAAGTCAGAATCAAACTAATAAATTGACAAATTCACTCTTTCACCATTTTTTTTCTTTTCTTTCTCTCTCTCTTTTTGGGAAGAGAAGAGATGATTTTGAAAACCTATGCTTTGGCTTACAAAATCTTAATTTTCTCCAAATACAAAAGAGATGGAAGGAAAATAAAAAATAAATAAATAAGAAACAAAAAGGATGGAAGGGAAATATAAAACAAATAAATGAGAAACAAAAAATACCAAATCTTTTTTACCTACAAATATCATTATAAGCTTTTGGACCAAATCTTTAATGGCTTTTCTATTTCTTATTTATCTATTTTCATGTCAATTTCTTTTTTTCTGTGTTTGGAGGAAAAAAAAAGAAGTAATGGAAAGGTAAATTTGTTAATTTATTAGTTTGATTTTGATCTTTTACTATTGATCGTTAGTTGTCAATTACTTTTATTGAAAAAACTAATAGTGAAATTTTAACCTAAATCATGCGAGGGTCATGTATAAGTTTTTTTTAACCATATGAGAGTTATGTGGTAAATTACCTAATCATAGGGGATAAAATGTAATTTAGCCAACATAATATTAGCTAGCCCTTACATTGGTAAAGCAAATCAGTTGTAATCCTCTATGCCACTACTCGATGCCAAATTCAGTGTCAATCTCACTTATCACGTGATGGTAGAAGAAATTTAAATAAACAGCACATGACAAATTATATAAACAGGACACTTGGCATAAATATAAAAGTGGCATTGAATTGTCACTGGAAAAGTGGCACTGAGGATCCTGTGTGAAAGCCAATGGGTCAGTGGTTGCTTTGATTGCCAACATACATATACATAGATCATCTGCATTTTTGTTCCTAATTGCCAGCGTAAACCATATCTTTTGATTTTCCAATTAATGCAGTATAAAAAAAAGTAATGAGTCCTTCTATACTACCATATCTTTTGTTCACCCAGATTTTGTCAAGTTTAGAAAAAAAAAAATCTTTAGAGTGAATTGAATCGAATCCAAATTTTGAATTTTGTGTTTTGTGATAATTCCTAAAAGCGACTGAAATGCAGATTTTCAGCGTAAAAAAATATTTTAAGAAACAGTGATACACATTTGTAGGTTTATTAGCACAAAGTAATTATACTAATCAATGATGAATGATCACATATGCAATGTGAATTGAAACACTGGCAAATTTGGGAAGGAAAAAGCAGATTTACCAGACAAATACCAGATTTAGCAGATTCACGTAAAAAGAGTTTTATAATAAACTTGGTGTATGTCTATATTTACCAGACAAACCATACTAATGTAGGTTTGTACGAGCAGAAGTGAGGATAAATTGGGTTTATGTATTATCTCTAACCAAAATTTAAAATTGATCGTTTGCTAAATCAAATATAGAAAAGATCAAGACACAAAAAGATAAAGAGTAATGGTATACAGTACATTAACAACATCAAGCATTATACATAATACATACAATAAATAAGAAGGTAAGACACAGACGATGATGAACTTCTCTCGCGGATGTTGAAGGGGAAAAAATTACTAATAAAAAATAAAAACAAAAGAAGAGAAAGTTGTGTTGTCCACAAACTAGAGAAAGGGAAGCCACGTTTTCTCTTTGAGGTAATTTTTGGTAATAACTTTGTCCAGTGCTGAGGGGGAAACCCCGGTCGATTTTGCATTTCTAGTTTGATATATGAGGGCCTTTCCATTTCTGAAGATCAAATAGTACAGTTTGGAATTGCTGATAGGTCTGCGGCAAGCTCAATATCAAAGAACAAGGAGATTGATGTGAGCATCTATCTAGTTGAGATTGTTATGTATTAGGTTCTGAATCTTCTATAGTTTTGTGCTTTATCACATAATCCTCCATAGTTTAGAAACCTATATAGAACCTCACCATAATTTGGGTTAGCGTGTCACTGTTAGTTTTTCGTTAAAATTAACGATTAACGGTAAAAAATTAAAATCAAACTAATAAATTGATAAATTCATGCTTTCACTAATTTTTTGTTTTTTTTTTCATTCTCTCTCTCTCTCTTTGGGAAGAGAAGATGTGATTTTGAAAACCTATGTTTTGGCGTACAAAATCTTAATTTTCTCCAAATATAAAAGAGATGGAAGGAAAATAAAAAATAAATAAATAAGAAACAAAAAGGATGGAAGGGAAATATAAAAAGGGTAAATGAGAAACAAAAAATATCAAATCTTTTTTTACTACAAATATCATTATAGGTTTTTAAACCAAATCTTTAATGGCATTTTCTATTTCTTATTTATCTATTTTTTTATTTAAATTTCTTCAAGTAATGAAAAGATAAATTTGTCAATTTATTAGTTTGATTTTGACCTTTTGCTATTGATCGTTAGTTTTAATGAAAAAAATTAAAGGTGGCACTTTAACTCAAACCATGAGGGGATTATATATATGTTTTTAAACTATAGAGAGATTATGTGGTAAATTACCTAATCATAGGGGATAAAATGTAATTTATCAAACATAATATTAGCTAGCCCTTACATTGCTAAAGCAAATGGGTCAATGGTTGCTCTTGATTGCCAACATACATATACGTAGATCATCTGCAGTTTTGTTCCTAATTGCCAGCGTAAACCACATCTTTTGATTTTCCAATAAATACTGCAAAAAAAAAAAAGAGTAACGAGTCCTTCACCCAGATTCGTCAAGTTTCGAAAAAAAAATCTTTAGAGTGAATTGAATCGAATTCAAATTTTGTGTTTTGTGATAATTCCTAAAAGAGAACGAAATGCAGATTTTGAGTGTAAAAATATTTTAAGAAACAGTGATACAATCAAGACACAAAAAGATAAAAACATCGAAGATGATGAAAAAAATTACTAATAAAAAATAAAAACAAAAGAAGAGAAAGCCGTGTTGTCCACAAACTAGACAAAGGGAAGCCACAGCGGCTGCTGCTAGGAAAGATTATATGTTTTCTTCTTCTCCGCCCACAGGTTGCGGTGTCTCCATTTCCTATCATCTGTATAGTAACCAATGAAAATTTCAGGAATATGTGCGATTCTTGTGTAATCTTCACTTTCTTCCTTCTGATTCTCTAACAGCTTCTCTCTCAATTGAGAACTCATCTCGTACAAAACCAGCCGTTGAAGATGGCTCAAGTGCCGGATACCCAACGGTAATTCCTCCAGTAATGGAAGTAGGTCCAAAATGAGTTTATGGAGACGAGTGCAATGCACCCTCCTCCACTCTCATCCGTCTCAACCCTGTGTTTTAGTGCGTGAATGTGTGCTGGGAATGGTGTCATTGTTTAGCCAAACCTTTCTACGGTTCAGATGGGTTTGTACAAGCAGAAGTGAGGACAAATTGGGATTATGTATTCTCTCTCACCAAAATCTGAAAGTTATTATTTGGAGATTTTAATAAAAATTTTCTTGTAGATATTATTGATACACTTTTAACATGTCTACCTCTTCATCATTTGCTAAACAAAATATAGAAAAGATCAAAAAACACAAAGATAAAAGAGTAATGCTCTATTACAGTACATTAAAAAAACATCACGCATTATACATTTACAATAAATAAGAATGTAAAACACAGAAGATGATGAGCTTTCTCACGGACATCGAAGGGAAGAAAAATTAAGAAAAATAAATAATAAATAAAAAACAAAAGGAGAGGAAGCAGTGTTGTCCACAACAGGGAGGGTACAAACTAGAGAAAGGGAGCCACGGGGGCTACTGCTGCTGCTTGGAAAGATTATGTTTTCTCCTTCTCCTCCCACAGGCTGCGTTCTCTCCATTCCCCATCATCTGTATAGTAACCAATGACAACTTCAGGAATGTAATCTTCACTTTCTTCCTTCTGATTCTCTACCTTTTCTATCATTTCAGAACTCATCTCATACAAATACAGCACTTGAAGCTGGCTCAAGTGCTGAATACCCAAAGGTAACTCCTCCAGTAATGGAAGTAGGTCCAGAATGAGTTGATGGAGACGAGGCAATGCACCCTCCTCCACTCTCATCCATCTCAACCCTTCCATTCTCTTTAAGTGCATCCTCTTCAATTTCAGGAACCCTCCAGCCTTGAAACACAGCCCTTCTCCCTGGTAAGATCCGCAGAAATTAATTCTACTCAAATTGGGCAAATGTTGGAGGGATTGAAGCGGATCCTCCTCACCCCTTAACCCGCTCCAATTCAAATCAATTCTTACCAAGCCGTGAAGATGAACTACCCATTGTGGCATCTTTTCTAAGCGGCCAGACAAAAGCAGCATACGAAGAGATTGAAGAAAAGAAGAAGAAGGATGATGATGATTTAGATCGATTATCTCATGATCATCACCTTTTCCAATTGAAGCAACGCTTAATTCCCGAAGACTGGTGAGGTTCGCAAGGGAGGAGCAGAGCTCCTTTCCATCTTCTCTTCTTAAATTTGTAATTTGTAACTCTCTTAATTGGGTCAGCTTTCCTATCTCGTTAACTATTGTGGATCCACTACTAGCATCTATGTAACCTAATATTTCAAGGGCAAGAAGCCCTCCCATATTCGAGGGAGCTTTAAATCCATGATATCCATAATCATCATCGGAAGAATCAACTTGCTGATATACTCTGAGAACCCGAAGTTTTTGCAGCTTTAGGATTTCCATAGGTAGCTCCCTAACTCCAGTATCTCCCAGATCAAGAAACTCCAAATGTTGAAGCTTTCCAATGGCTTTTGGGACTCTCTCCACTCTTGTACCATATAGGTCCAGGTGCTTGAGATGAAACATCTTGAAAATCTCGTTTGGTATTTCCTCCTGTGTCTCTTGACCATGAAAATCCAAAACCTTTAACAGCTTACTGCTCCCTAAAACTTCAGATAACAACGTTTTGTATAGCAGCGGGTTCGTGGATCCAACTGTAACGAAGGACCGAAGGTGGTCAAAGCAATAACTTCGTCTTTGTTGGTGGTGCTGGGTGTTGTTACTGCTACTACTATGGACTACTAGACGGCGTACCTTCTCGGACGGCCACGTCATCGACTGTCCAGTAGTAACTGTGACTATGTTTTGTTCCCTTGACTTGGAAATGATAATTTCTCGCAATAGGTCATGGATTCGACAATATTCGGATATTCCTTCATAAAACACACGAGTCACTTGAATTAGGCTTCTATTGATGAGTTCACTAAAATAACCCCAGGCTACATCTTCAATACTCATTCCTTCTCTCCCTTCTACAAACCTTTCAGCAATCCACAAATTAATTAGGTCATTGCATCCTATTTTGTAATCCTCTGGGTAGATACTTGTGTACAACAGACATGTCTTTAGATGCCAAGGCAAATCACCATAACTAAGAGAGAGTATCTTTCTAATTCTGTCTAGCTTACCAGTGCCTTCTAATTCACCCCCAAGACTGCGTTGAACCATCTCCCATTCCTCTGTTCTGTTTACATCTTTCAAAGCCAAAAGCCCACTGATTGCAAGAATCGCAAGGGGCAAGCCCTCACATTTACCCAGTATACTTTTGGCAACATCCATCAAATGGCCAGGGCAACTATTTCCCTTAAAGATCTTGTTGCAAAACAGGGTCCACGAATCTTCCAAGGACAGTGGCTCCATTCTGTGGATATAACCAAGAGATTCAATGCAAGAGGCAGAGGCTACATCAACTTTTCGAGTTGTTAGCATGACGCGGCTGCCGCGGCTACTCTCTGGCAGTACAAATTTGATGGTATTCCAAAATTCCACGTCCCATACATCATCGAAAACAATTGCATACCTTCCAGCTTGTTGAAGAAAATCTTTGATAATTTCTTTCAGCTGAGTGGTATTCGAAGATTCCATCGATTGTGGGACTGGTTTCTTCCCTTCCTTGTGTAACTGCCGGATCAAGTCTTTCAGGAGGAACTGAAAGTCGCATGTTTGAGAGACAGTTACCCAAGCACGTACTGGGAAATGCCTTCTGACTTCAGGATCCTCGTGGACTTTTTTCACTAGGGTAGTTTTGCCAAGTCCTCCCATACCAACCACTGAAACAACTTTTAGTTGGTGATCATCCCCTTGGAGGAGCTGAGAAATTAGATGTTTCTTGGGCTGGTCAATGCCAACTAATTTATCTTCTTCCACAAGCAGGGCATCATCTCTGCTATAGCGCCATGTTGTGTTGTTCACAGCAGAAAGTGAGCTGGACCCTTGGGCAGAGATACCATATTCGGATTGGTATCTTTGATGACCTGCAGAAATACTTTCGATTCTGGACTTGATGCTTTGTATTTGGCTAGCAACTCGATGACGAGCTCTCAAATTCTTGATGGAGCTGAAAATTCTCCGAACAGAGCCGTAGAAACCTGTTGCGTCATGCCGAGCAAAGCGAGCTACAAATTCATCAAGAATGTCCTCAGTGTCATAAGCAGCGTCCCGCACTTGCTTGATCCATTGTTGGAGCGTGGGTTGAGCGTCTTCTTCTTTTGCTTCTGCCTCTCGCAGGAAAGCTCTCATTTGCTCCAACTCATCCATGATGAATTGGACCTCTCGCCGAAGCCCTCCCAATAGTCGTCCCTCCTCGAGTAGAAAAGTTGAGAGTTGAGCCAGCACAAAAGAGAGAACAGTTTCTGCCATTTTCAGTCTCGGGGAAGGCGGCTTCTGGTTTATAGGACAGTCCACTTGTAGTATCTTGAAAGGAAGAAGGAAAAGTAGATTCATAAGCTAATGAACTTTGATGCTATATGTTGCAGTATTTATCAAAAAGAAAAACCGTGTCAAAAAGAAAAAGAAAGAATTAACCAATTAGAAGAAACTTGATGGAAATTGAAGACAGGAAGATAGGCAACAACGCGAGTTTGAAAGACGAAGCTGCCTCTTACCTGCTTTTATTATGTAACTCTCTCTTTTCTACCGTCAAAATAGAAAATCTAAAATTTGAAAAGATTAAAATAGGAACTAAATAGCTGCAGTGATTTGTTGCCTAATTCCTTAATAGCAGCTCATATGAGTGTGAAAATTGTGGAAGATCGAAGCATGCCAAGAATAAAGTTGAATTTAAACTTAGGATCCATGAGCGACTAATAACTTGGCCAAAGTATTTTATCCCGCTGATTTAATTAACTTCAAAGTTTTATTGAGCTGGCCAGCCTGGACTGACATAACAATTGGGGTTCAAATTAACTATAGTAATAACGTGACTTAGCTCAAATTACAAAACTCGATCACAAGTAATCCTACGGAGTTGAATAAACCATATAAATACGGCACCACAGTAACCAAGTTAGTGTTAGCCCCTTGTGATCACATTTAATCTATTATCTCACTTCTTTCTTTCTTTTGTTTTTTCTATCCCTCCTTTTGCAGTTGTGGAATTACTGCAACTAGGACTAGATAGGACGAAAGGCCGCTCATTTTACCAATTAGAAACGTGGCTATGTTCATAAAAAAGAAAAAAAAAAAAGCCTTGAACTTCAAGAAAAGTACACAAATCTCAGCACTTACTTGAGAGAAAATGAAACCTCTGGCAATAGCTGATCTGAACCTACGGCTGGTATATGCAAGGCCTTAAAAACAACGCAGTATGTGCAAGGCCTTTAGAGGAGAAGGTAGGAGCAGTACCGTTATTGATAAGAAAGTATCCGGAGTGAAATTGGCCGTGACTTTCCTGGTTGGATACTAGTAGAACAATCACTCAACGTGGATCTCATCCATCGGCTGTCAGAGTGACACATGGCAATAAAAATCGAGACTTAAATGATACGGGTCCGAGTCCATTGTTAGGTGATCGGAGAATGAGAAGTTTAGTCGTTTCACGAAATATTAATTGTATTCAAGTTAAGATGGATAGTGCTTAATTTTCCATTTATGAATTATGTCAAATTACACAATTCTTTTGAATTTCCAAATTTCTCACTTTCACGTCGAGAGTTTTCCAATCATATTTATTTAGAATTTTAATTTTGCAACTTCGCTGCACAGGTCCAGGTCTACTTTGAAAAATTTTATGTCGATCCAGATCAATTGCTTGACATGTCTAATAGTTGGTTAACGCATCTAAAGTTCATCTAACCTATTTGTGCTCGTATGGTACATAATAGCAAAAGCCTTATTTTATTTGTCTGTGAACCTTAGGCTGTTGGCCGGCTGGTATATCAATTTGATTAATCGAATTATAGTCTTGCTGGCCTGTCCTTCCAATCCCACGATGTGCTCGATCATAAAATGTTGGACGTGAAGAAAGAAGTGGAATTAAAAATATTGGAGATGGCTAAAATTGAATGTTCAGCATAAGACAATTGAAGTAAACCCTTAACCACGTAGCCAAATCCGATCACCACCATCTTATCATGTCTAATTTTTCTTTTAGTTTATTGCAATGAGTAAAAAAAAAAAAAAAATAGATACACTCGAATACGTCAAATCATAATTTTGTGTTTCTATTTTTCTTCTTTCTTCTTTGTAAAATGAATGACTTTTGGATCACCAATGTAATCTTTCATCTCAGTTCTTTTTCTCCAGTTGTGAAATTGTTACAACTAAGACTAGGTTAGGAATAAGGGACAAGAAGTGGCTCTTTCGACCAAATAGAATTAAATTATGCATTATACATAGTCAAACAACATAAAGAAAATGTACATTTGCATTCCCAGAATGTAGTCAGCCACCATTCCTCTACATCTTGCGGGAAATTATGTATGCTATATATTATACTCGACCTTTAATTGCCAATAATATTGAAGTTGGCATATGTTTCATTCTATAATATCTGCTCAAATGAATCTGTGCTTTCGCAGTTTTACTTGTCCAAGAATAATTAATTTATGGGAAAATTTTGCTACATATCTGCAAGGGCTAAATAAATATTGACTATAGTCAGTGAGAATGTATCCTTGTAAAGAAGATTTTTATATAGGGATATTGTTATGAAAAAGAGAAATTTGAAACATATATATAGTTAGATTTGTTTTTCCTGAATTTAATGAGTCATAGGCTAAAAATGTTGTAGTAGTTCAATTTTTTTTTTTTCAGATCCTAGTACGAAGCTACTACTTGAGTTAATGAATTGAAATTCACTAGTAAAATTAACTATCGTAGAGCCATAATTTGGACTCAAATGCGATAAGGAGCGTTATATGAGCTACTCGAATACTGTACGCCGGAAAGCAACTTTGAAACAAAAGAAGTAGAGGTACAATGTTTTCGTAGTGGTCAATAAAGAGACACTATCAATATTCGTCATTTTTATACGATAACCAACTACAGAAAAATTGTCAAAGTCGTGTGAGAAAGTTAAGGACGAAATTACATTAACGTGTATCTTTCCAAAATTAATTCATAAGAAAATTTGATGAAATAGAAATTCTTTTTTGAATATGAGACCTTGATTATGACAATACATAAATACCCTCAATGATATTTGAAAGTGCAGTCAAATTTAGGGACATGACGCAGTCCTAATTATTTTGTAAGAAGGGTGATCTCGAAAAGAAAAACTCAAAGGCTCAACCATCAAAACAAACTCGTTCTTTTAGCATATTTATATATATAGATGAATCTTTGTAATTAACAAAATACACCATGGTGATCAATAAAGGTCAACGGTAGGTGCAATAGCTGGCATGAAGATACACCATGTTGAAGGTTACTATCGCATAGATATAGATATAGATAAATATAAATATTTGTAATTAACAAGGTACACCCTATTGATCAATAAAAGTCAATGGTCGTTAGAAAAGCTGGCCTTGAAAGTGTCCTTTAGGGCAGAAGAGCTAGAAACCAAAACGAAGGAGATCAGTAAATTAATCACAGGATGCCCTCAACTTACAAGAATCATCCTTGAAAATGCCCTTTTGGACAAAAGAGCTAAAAACCAAATTGAAGGAGATCAATAAATTAATCACAAGATGCCCTGATCTTACGAGGAAGCCAATTTGTGCAATAATACACCATATTTTATAGATGGAAATCTGCAAGTGGTGGAGTTGGATAAGACTCTACTGATGCAATTGTAGGGTTCGAGGCTTCAAAATAATGCAAAAATGACAACAATGAGTTGGAGCCAGCTTATTGATCACAATAATGCTTGTATTTTAGGCACGTTAGATGTGAAATGTGAGAGTTGAATGCTGTCTGAGCTCATTCCAGTGTAAAAGAACCTTTTGCGATATCAAATGCTGTTCTCTACCAGTCTCATCCTGTCATTTGCAATATGATTATGGTTATTTATTAGTGTGAACCGATTGGAATGAGCATTCGTTTATTTATGTAGAAAAGGTGATCTTGTTAACATTATTTTTTTTTAAAATTGCAGCTCGCACAAGCGATTGCGCTCAATTTTTTTTTTTTTTTTTGGGTAAATTGTGGAAGATAGAGGCATAATTAAATCAGCATACCTCTAATCATTTACCTATCGTATATCTATACTAGAGGAAAACTCGAATCACATGCATTAATGCTAACAATAATGATCTACAACTAAACACGATATATCACGACGTTTGTGTTATAATCTTATGTTTCGCTCTCTTCTATTGTTACCTGATTTTTCTTTCACTATCCTTGCTTTTTATGTCACCATCTCCCTAAATGATAGGTCATTTAGATATGTTGTACTTTTCTTGTCATTTTTCTTATAGCAATACTCTAGTGTTAAATAGGAGTCTCCAAAAATTTCTGAGTAGGTGATACACCAACTTGTTATTTATATGGTACTGCAAGTATTCAAAACTCAAAAGTAGACCTTAAATGGGCAAAAAAATAATAATAATAAAGGGAAGACCTCATGACTCATGAGGTCAGTTCAGGTTTCTGAATTATTCTATCAAGAGTACAGGAGAGCAGTCAAAGTTGGAAAAAAATAGAAAATTATGACTGAAACGCATAAAGGAACTGAGAAATCTAAAAATTACCTTCAAATGTCAAAAGAGTGGTGTTTTTCACCTAAGCCTTTAATCCACCGCTCACCTCTTTTTCAAATGAATGGTAGATATATAAATACTTGCAATGCCTTTTGGCTAAAATGAGGTTGTACTTTATTACTTTTATTATTATGTTTTTTTTTTGGTCAAATGACGTCATACTCAAATAGAGAGGAATTTTTCAAGAAATAAAAAGGTTCAAATCTTATTTATTAGAAACCAAGTTCCTTAATTTCAAAGAAGGAAGTTGATTAGAGATCCCCTCTTCATATGCTGGTTTTTAACACAGTAGAACTTAAACATTTGCTAACCCTTACATTAATCAAACAAAAAGCCAACCAATCGTTCTTGATTGCCCACATGCTGCTAAATCTTACCGTCAGCATTGGTTCTTGGTTGCCTGCATAATTTTCATCTTTTAATTTTTCATTTCACTATACTGGAATTGAATACGAGTTCCACTTCATTGCTAAAAAAATTATTAGCAGAAGTTATTTATAGCCCATGATCCCATGTGCAATATTGCAGCAACATTGGCAAATAGCTAGGCGAGAAGACAAAAGAGACAGAGATGCCGAGCCTTAGCACCTAGCTGTCAAGTGGCTGATGCCCATGCATTTTCTATCTGCCCAGAAAGCAATACTAAATTCAGTGATGCCTGCGATTCTTCGGTCATCCCTTTTTTCTTTTTGGGTAAAGAATGGGAGGGTGGATAGATAGAGAAGAACCAGAATCCCCATTTTCTAGAATGAGAAATAGAGATCTCTAGTCATTCAGTTATATCAGATTGATTGATTAGAGTTACCAAGGGCACATTTGGCATCTAGAATAAAAATTTTGTGAACTTATTTCACATATAAGTAGTAAAATACTAGTAATTAAGAATGTATACATGTAAAGGGTTGTCTATTTGGTAGTGCACCAAATAAGAGATGGATCCAAAGTTAATTTTTTCTATCAGTGTTGCAACTTAAGTGGTGAATGATAATTTTAAAACTTTGATAGTACACCTACCAGCTTGTTTTAATTGTATTTAAATCATACATATATATTAAATATCCAATAATCTTTGTTGCTCGATCGTACAAGAGAAGACAAGCACACTTTTTTTTTTAAATGTAAGTTGGAGGACTCGAATTCGAGACCTCTCGCTTACACTCCCTCCCCACCTAGAAGACAAGCACATAAGTAATAGTTAGGGGTATGCATCGAATTCGAAATCGTTAATTCGGAAGTCTGAATTCGGAAAATTCGGTAAATTGAACTTGGTAAATTTCAACCTATTTCATTTTCAAATTCAAAAGTTCCTAATTTAATTTCGCTCCGAATTCAATTCAGAATTCAATATTCTACTGAATTCGCCGAATTCATATTAAAAAAAAACTGGTTTGGAATTTATTGAAAAAAATTAACCTAGACTAGTTAGTTAGAGGTATTTTATTATTATTATTATTATTATTATGATTATTATTATAATGATTTACTTATATTATAACGGCCTAGATTAGTCATTCTGAGGTATTATACTATTATTATATAATATAATAACTTACATATATTATATATTATTATATATTTGAAATTGAAATCGAATTGAGTAGCCGAATTCCTATTTTAATTTGTGAATTTGAAATCGGGATTTCCGTTTTTGGGAATCATGGCCCCAAACTCAAACCAATTTTGCCATTTTTGAATACAAAAACTCCGAATTCCTTTTTTTTTTTTTCAATTTTCGATTTCAAATTTACGAATTCAAATCAAATTCTCATCTTAACTCCATATCCAACCGAGCAGTTGAAGCCATTTGCAATCCGTCTCCCACAAAATGTTTCATCGTTAATTTATCTACTGAAACCAAGTGCCCAATAAATACATTAATGTCACGAATAGTGTGCTCTGCACAAAGATTTGTCCCTTCAAACCGTGGTCTATTTCTGCGTTTCCAAATAAACCAGGTTATCACCATTGGTAACACACACCGAACGTGATTCATGGACTTGTTAGGAACTGAGAGAAACCACTTCATAAAAAATGGTGAAACACCTAAATCTCCTTGTCTATATCTATTACTATATAAAATGTGAGTGTAAGTAAAAACTATAGCTGTTAAACAAATTCATTTAACTAAATTTATTCATATTCACCCATGAATAGATGGGTATGGGTATCTTAAATTTTTGCATATAGGTATAAATGGATTACCCAATAATATCCATTTATTAAATGGATATTATTGGGTAACCCATCAAATCCAATTAAACCATTTAGAATTGTCTTCTCCCAAACCTTCTCTCTTCCCCCAAACCTCCTCTCCCAAGTTAACTACTTTTGTTTCATCATTATTATTATTTGTTAGTTTTATCTTATAATTTTATTTTATCTTAGTTGGTTAACTTGTTCATTTTTCAGCATTACCAATTTATGACAAATTTTATCCTCTTTTCTTACTTTTTCAAAATGAAATTTTAAATTTACACACGAAAAAATGCTAGAAGTTTAAAATTTTTGGATTAAGTTTTTATGTTAACTTTTATAGTGCTTAGTTCACCTTTTATATTCTTATTGTTTAATTATTAAATAGTATGTAATTTTGCAACATAGAGTACGAATGAAAAAATAATTGATAATTAGGTTTATTGTGCATTATAAGTAAATATTTAAAACTAATGATGGGTGCAAATGATGGCATAAATTAATAACTTAGTTTGCAAAAATGAATTTAAATGAATTAATAATTTACTTATACCCACTACCCATTTTTTCCAACCCAAACCTATCCAAATCACCCATTTTGACACCTCTAGTAAAAACTAATCTTAATTTTTGTAATACCAATATTGCCTTTACTACTAATAAATGGACAGATTACATTGCATTTTCTTAATAATTAATATTAATAAGAAAAATAGCATGATGAGTCTTTAGTGTGAGTGTAAGTAAAAATTGATCTTAATTTTTTGATACCCATATTGCTCTTGGCATTAATAAATGGACAGATTACATTGCATTTCCTTAATAATGAATAAGAATTATACTAACAATTACAAAGAAACATTCCTTGAATTGTAGTGATTTTGGTGAATTAAATCAAGAAAAGAACAACCAATTCATCGCATTTTATCAATAATTAATATCAATTATGCCAACAATTACAAGAATGAAAAACATTCCCTGGAGTTATAGCGAATTAAATTGAAAAAAGAAGAACAAATTTTGTTCATAAATTATTAAAAAAATATGGTGAATCTTAGTGTTTAATAGTGTAAGGAAAAAAGGATATTAGTTTTTGTGATACTAAAATTACACTCCTCTCTAATAAATGGACAAATTGCATTGCATTTCATCATTAATGAATAATATCAAACCTCCTAGCAATTACAAAAATGAAAATTCCTTACTTTTCTATTTACCAAAAGAAAGAAGAACAAATATTATTTACAAAATTCAAGTTTAGAGGGTATTTTAAACATGAAACAAAACATAATATGTTGGTACTATGAGTCTCTTAAAAAGTACCATGAGCTTTTTTTTTTTTTTTTTTTTGGATACAAGTAAATTAAGCTTTTAGAGCAACTTTTTAATATGCGTATATTGGTATTGAGTAAAAAATTTTAATACAAAATATAATAGAAAATGGAATATCAAGGTAGGCAAAGAGTTTTATGTTCGGAATTTGTTTATTTAAATTACAATAAAGATTAAATTTAATGAACTTTATCAATCATATTCTTGTAACAACTAATAGTATTAAACTACAATTAATGAATATTATAGTCATCATTACCAATCATAATAATAATTGCAAATGTGAAACATTCCTTTGAGTTATGGTGAATTAAGTCAAAAAAAATATTATTTTTATAAAATATCAATTTTAAGGAGTACTTTGAAGGTGAATAAAAATATATCTGAGTTCACTTTGACTATTATATAATAAATAATCTTAAAGTCTTACACTTTTTAATCGTATAAACTATATAATCATAAAACATGTCATCAGTCAGATATACAAATAAGTTTCATCAAATCAAAACATTTCTCTTTAAAGTTAAGCTATTTAAATTCGAATAATGGAATTTTAATAAATTTAGATACTATTATAATTACAAAAGCACTATAGATTGTTTTACAATCCACCGTTGGCAAAAAATAGTAATAATTAGAAAATCTCACTAAAACTTATAAACAATTCATAGAATGACTTAAAGGGAGCACCAAATTATTCAAAAAATAAAAAATTTAAACTCAAATGGCAAGAAAAAGAACATTTAGGTCATCCAAATTTAAGACAAAAATATTGATATTATTACAAAATAAAAGTGCTCTTGGAGCAAACTTGTGAATTTGTATTGATTAGAGCAAACTAAGTTCAGAAAAAATATAAAATAACATAAATGTTAAGTATCACATTTTTTGTCTCGATTACATTTATTCCTTCAAAATAATTGATTTTCTAAAAAAATTAAAAGCATCATATTTACGTACAAAGCACGTGCTCCAATACTAGTATTTGCAAGTATGCTGAAAAATAATCCCACACTTGTGACGCTACCAGACAATTTATAAATAGATGATCAACTATTTTTCTCATCCCGAACAGCAACCACAAATCGACGCCGTGTGGACTCCTTGATGCTTAATTAATAACGGAATCCAAAGGAAGAAAATTCCTCTCACCAACCGCCAGTTAAAGAAGAAAATTTTTATAGGGAGAATATGACTCTCAGATCGCTTAAACAACAGATTTGTCTGGATTAAAGCTTATTTAAAAATTTATTTATATTATTTATTACAGTACTTTTTTAATATGATGTATGCGCAATAAAAAGGTGATTGAAAAATGTGTTTTGTGGATAATATGAATTTTTCTTTCCAAATTGTATAACCAAATGAAATGTGCATCACAAGTGCGTCTTCTTGGTAGGAAAAGAAATTATAAAGACAAAGCAAGTGTTGGAAACAAGAAATAATAAAGACTGAATTATTTTTTGAAATTGTGTGCAAGGGATTATTTGCTAAACCAAATACAGAAAAACTAAAGAAACAAAAAGATAAGAGTGAGTTACAGTACAAAAACAAGATCACGCAAATATGAGCGCGAGATAATAAAATTGAACGAGTAAATTTGTTATTCAGAGCAAAAATAACATATCATCATGCAAGTTAAAAGATTGCAAAGGAATGAAAATACATAAAACTAATAATAATTTACGACTTGAAGAAACAAAATACGAATTCATACACACTAAAACTAATGATAGATTATGACTTGAAGAAACAAAACATAAACACTGGAAATAGACACGATTGGCATGCAGAGGGAAAAAAATGATGAACACTTCCGATTGATAAAAAGAAATAGACATGAAAGGCATGCAGATATTAATAAAATAAATATAAAAAAAGATGAAAGCATCAGAAGAAAAGAATGTAGAGAGACCGCATCAGAAGAAAATTTTTTTCTTTCCATCACTTTCCGCAACTTAAAATAACGAGGATAAATTACTAATAACCTCCTGTAGTATTTGAAGACATAATCTCCATACTCAATGTTGTATTGTTGTCATTTGAAGACTAACTATCCCTCAAGATTAGCCGACGAATGAACTGAAGAGATGAAGAAGGTAGAGGGTTATCGATGTCAATCACTTCATCTTTTTTAATGAAAGTTTTGTGGAAGTGATTAATACACTTCTAAGTTTGCTAAATCAAATATAAAAAAGATCAAGAAACGAAAAGATAAAAAAAATAATATACGCAATATACACGATGCATACAATAAATACGAAGGGAAGACAGAGAACACGATGGACTTCTCATGGACTTCAAAGGGAAAAAAAATTAAGAAAAAGAAAAACAAAAGAAGAAGAAGCAGTGTCGTCCACAACCGGGACGGCAAGCAAACCAGCCAGCTGCTGCATGCTAGGAAAGATTATGTGTTCTTCTTCGTCCCCTCCCAGAGCTGGCGCTTTCTCCATTTCCCATCATCTGTATAGAAACCAATGATAATTTCAGGAATGTGTGCGATTCTTCTGCAATCTTCACTTTCTTCCTTCTGATTCTCTACCTTGTCTATCATTTCAGAACTCATCTCATACAAATACAGCTCTTGAAGATGGCTCAAGTGCTGAATACCCAAAGGTAACTCATCTAGTAGTGGAAGTTGTTCCAAAATGAGTTGATGGAGACAAGGCAATGCACCCTCCTCCACTCTCATCCATCTCAACCCTTCCATTCTCTTTAACTGCAACAACTTCAACTTTAGGAACCCTCCAGTCTTGAAACACAACCCTTCTCCCTGGTAAGATCCACAGAAATTAATTCTACTCAAATTGGGCAAATGTTGGAGGGATTCAAGTGGATCCTCCTCACCCCTTAACTTGCTCCAATTCAAATCTATTCTTAACAAGCTGTGAAGATGAGCTACCCATTGTGGCATCTTTTCTAAGCGGCCACACAAAATCAGCATACGAAGAGATTGAAGAAACGAACAAGAAGAAGGATGATGATGATTTAGATCGATTATCTCATGATCATCACCTTTTCCAATTGAATAAACGCTCAATTTATGAAGACTGGTGAGGCTGGCAAGGGAGGAGCAGAGCTCCTTTCCATCATCTCTTCTCAACTTTGTAATAGCTAATTCTCTTAATTGGGTCAGCTTTCCTATCTCAACTGTTATGCATCCACTACTTGCATCTATGCAGCTTAATATTTCTAGAGCAAGAAGCCCTCCCATATTGAATAGAGCTTTAAATCCATGGCGTCCATAATCATCATCTGAAGGATCAATTTGTTGATATACTTTGAGAACCCGAAGTTTTTGCAGTTTTAGGATTTCCATAGGTAATTCCCTAACTTCAGTGTTTCCCAAATTCAAATACTCCAAATGTTGAAGCTTTCCAATGGCTTTTGGGACTCTCTCCACTCTTGTATCATATAGGTCTAGATGCTTGAGATGAAACAAGTTGAAAATCTCATTTGGTATCTCTCTCTGTGTCTCTTGAGCTCTCAAATCCAAAACCTTTAACAACTTACTACTCCCTGAAACTTTAGATAACAACATTCTGGACAGTGATGGGTCCGTGGATCCAATTGTAACGAATGACCGAAGGTGGTCAAAGCAATAATTTTGCATTTGCTGGTGGTGCTGAGTGTTGTTACTACTACTAGTATGGACAATTAGACGGCGTACCTTCTCGGACGGCCACCTTGTTGGTTGTCCAGTGGTAATTGTGATCATGTTTTGTTCTCTTGACTTGGAAATGATAATTTCTCGCAATAGATCATGGACTCGACAATTTCCGGGCATTCCTTCATAAAACACACGAGTCACTTGAATTAGGCTTCTATTGACCAGTTCACTAAAATAACCCCAGGCTACATCTTCAATACTCATTCCTTCTCTCCCTTCTACAAACCTTTCAGCAATCCATAAGTTAACAAGTCTTAGGCACCCTATTTTGTAATCCTCTGGATAAATACTTGTGTACAACAGACATATCTTGAGATGCCAAGGCAGGTCGCTATAACTGAGAGAAAGTATTTTTTTAACTCTGTCCAACTTACCAGTGCCTTCTAATTCACCCCCAAGACTGCCTCGAACCATCTCCCATTCGTCTATTCTGTTTATATCTTTCAAAGACAAAAGCCCACCGATTGCAAGAATCGCAAGGGGCAAGCCCTCACATTTATCCAATATACCTTTGGCAACATCCATCAAATGGCCAGGGCAGTTACCACCGTTAAAGATCTTGTTGCAAAACAGGGTCCACGAATCCTCAATAGATAGTGGCTCCATTCTGTAGACAAGACCCCGAGATTCAATGGAAGAGGCAGTGGCTACATCAGCTTTTCGAGTTGTTAGCATGACACGGTTGCCGCAGCTACTCTCGGGCAGTGCAAATTTGATGGTATTCCAAAATTCCACATCCCATACATCATCAAAAACAATCGCATACCTTTCAGCTTGTTGAAGAAAATCTTTGACACTTTCTTTCAGCTCCGTGGTAGTCATCGACTCGATCGGTTGTGGGACTGGTTTCTTCCCTTCCCTGTGTAACTGCCGAATCAAGTCTTTCAGGAGATCCTGAAAGTCACATGTTTCAGAGACAGTTACCCAAGCACGAACTGGGAAATGCCTTCTAACTTCAAGATCCTCATGGACTTTTTTCACTAGGGTAGTTTTGCCAAGTCCTCCCATACCAACCACTGAAACAACTTTTAGTTGGCAATCATCCCCTCGGAGGAGCTGAGAAATTAGATGTTTCTTGGGCTGGTCAATGCCAACTAATTTAGCTTCTTCCACAAGCAGTGCATCATCTCTGCTATAGCGCCATGTTGTGTTGTTCACAGCAGAAAGTGAGTTGGACCCTTGGGCAGAGATACCATATTCGGATTGGTATCTTTGATGACCTTCAGAAATACTGTTGATTCTGGACTTGATGCTTTGTATTTCGCTAGCAACTCGATGACGAGCTCTCAGATTCTTGATGGAGCTGAAAATACTCCGAACAGAGCCGTAGAATCCTGTTGTGCGATGCCGAGCAAAGCGAGCTACAAATTCATCAAGAATGTCTTCAGTGTCATAAGCAGCCTCTCGCACTTGCTTGATCCATTCTTGGAGCCTGGGTTGAGCATCTTCTTCTTTTGCTTCTGCCTCTCTCAGGAAAGCTCTCATGTGCCCCAACTCATCCCTGATGAACTGGACCTCTTGCCGAAGCCCTCCCAATAGTCGTCCCTCCTCGCGCAGAAAAGTTGAGAGTTTATCCAGCACAAAAGAGAGAACCGTTTCTGCCATTTTCAGTCTTTCTCTTTAACTTAAGAATGCGGAGAAGGCAGCTTCTCGTTTATGGGACAGTCCACTTGTAGTATCTTGAAAGGTAGAAGGAAGAGTAGGTTATAGATTCATAAGCTGATGAACTTTGATGCTATATGTTGCAGTATTTATCAAAAAGAAAAAGAAAGAATTAACCAATCAGAAGAAAGTAAAGCAAGAAACATGATCGAAATTGAAGACAGGAAGATCGGCAGCAACGTGAGTTTGAAAGACGAAGCGGCCGTACCTGCTTACAATACAAAATCGTTGAAGCTATTAAGAAGACTGCGCAAATGGTGGGTCGATCAGCCTTCAGGACCTTCTTTCAACTGCGGGTCCTTTGGTCGGATAAAGATAAAGCAGTGACTACCGCAGCATCGTGCAAAAGCAATGGTGTCGAATTATTTAACAAGGGAAGGAATAAAGCAATGGTGTCTAACCAAGTTTTCGGTATGGACATGAACGCGTTTTTCCGTAGTTTAAGAGGAAAGAGCACAAGAGAATGAGAATCTACTCGAAATCAAGAAAACCCCACCCCACCCCAAAATAAAAATGACAGTTCTCAATCAAATGGAAGCCAGCAGTGAGTTTTCCAGGAATATAAATGACTTTAGTCATTCAATAAGTATGATGTATCGTTTTGTTTGGATAGAGTATTATTTGAAATAATTACTGTAGCACTTTTTGTAATGTGACGTATGTGAGATAAAAAGGTGATTGAGACTACAAAAAGGTGGGTTAGAAAATGTGTTTATGATGCAAGTGAAATATTATTTGGGATAATAACACTATCCAAACAACACTATAGTGTTCCATGCATTACTTATTATTCGGCACATTTAAGAGTCTATACATACACATTATGCTGTTTTTTATAATGCTAATTTCCCTTTTCTAAAGTTTGAAAAGATTAAGGTATGAAATAAACAGTTGCAGTGATTTAAGGTATGATTTATTGCACAATTTTATTCTCAAATACGATTTTTTAAAGGGTAAAGTGCACAATTTATTCTCAAACTTTTCCAAAATCTTATCTCAAATATGTTTTATACCCTTTCTTTTAATCCTGTGAATGTGAACTCATTCCTAATCAAATTTTACAAAAAAAAAAAAAAAAAAAAAAGCAACATATCATTTCTTTTTTTTTCCCCTTTGATTATACTAATAAGTTTTTCTTTTGGCAAAACCCCAAGTTGGGTTGGGGGAGGGAACTCAGTTATATAAACATAGTTATACATATTTTAAAATTCACAGTAAAAGTTCACATGAAGTATATACTGTTAAAATTCGTGTGTAATAATTCATATGAAGCGTACAAATTCACTCAAAAAGATGGGTTATAAAAACAAACATTAAATGTGCATTTCCATATTCTTTCATGAGTACACTTAATTTGAATAATTGATTTTGCGCATATAATCTTAATTTTATTAGTCTGTGAGCATTAGGTGGTTGGCCTGTTCTTCCGCTCTCACGATGTGCTGATAAAAAGTTGAATATGTTGTGACCGATGATGTTTCAACTATACCTCTCTCAACATTTGTCTTCTAATTTTAAAAACTTTTAATTGATATATCAAGTAAAGATTTTCTTTTTTCTTTTTTTTTCCCTTGGCTTTCTAGAGAAGGTTGGATGTGAAGAAAGAAGTGGGATGAAATTTGTTGGGTGTCAAACCAGCAAAAATAAAATTCCTACTCTTAAGTCACGAATTAAGTCCACTATGGTACTGGAGCAGGGACTTAGGCTGTGCAATGGGTTACTAGCTTCACCCTGGTGCCAGAGTTTGCTTGATCCGATATACCAAAGTGTATTAATTACGTGAAAGACAAAATTCGAATATAGCAGCGAGCAGGGTCGAATCCACAGGGACTTGGGAATTTATTTTGAATGAATGTAACATTAAATAAAAATGGGGGAAGTTGATATGGAACTGTCTAATTTAATTGCTCAAATTAAAAATATAAAGTAAATTGACGGAAGGAAAATCTCTAGTCAAAGGTATAATCTCCACTTATGGTTCGAATCACTGATCACAGATGCAGAGATAAAATCTTTCATTTACAAATAAACTGGTTATGGTTGTCAACAAGCTCTGACAACCTGCCTAACCTTACTGATTCGATAACCACAACAAGCTCTGTAGTTATTGCCCTAGCCAATTAAGCAGTCCTAAACACGCTCTTAGGATTTAACCTATTGACAGCATTAATCATTAGACTGGCCACCAATTATAACCAACAAACACACACGCTCGGTTTATTTAGGCTATATCATATATTTCCGCAACAACGACTCAAAAGTTTCTACTACAATTGAATCATATCACTTGCCACATGCACTAAAATTACCCAACAATTACGGATTGAGCACTCTTAGATGGCTGTTAATTACTCACACAATTAAACAGTGATCAAGTATTTAATTGCAAGAAATAATCATATGCATAAGTGAACAGGAAATATATAAACACTTGCAAATTAAAGAACGTAGGGAAATCAATTCGATCTCACAGTTTTGTCGAACCAAAGCTTCGATTTAACCTCTGACTAGATGAAGAAATTAGCCACTCCTCATAGTTGAATTGCAGCCAAAAGTACTGGATTGCAAAGGCATTGCGTTTTTACTAGAAAGCAAGGAATAAAAGATGTTTTTCCCGTTGGGGAATATTGTCGAACACCTGGCGTGTGTCAGAGGCCAGTCCAGAGAAAGGAAACTAGAACTAAACTAAAAAGCTAAACTAGAGGTCCCCCCTTGCTTCTGTACGTCCTCTCCTTAAAAAGCCAAAAGTAAGATGACTAAAAGCTATCTCCGGTGGTCCCCACACATGTGGACAAAGTCTCCAAAATTACTCCTTCTTCCAAGTCTCTCTACGTTGCTTTCTTTTAAGAGCCCAAATGACTTATAGCTTTGTGGTCCCCACCAATCCAAGGCCTAAGGATTGAAGCCCTTAGAAGTCTCCATATTCTCCATAAAGTCCCTCCTTTTTGGTAGTTTTCTGCTTCATTCCTGAAATTAAGTCCCGATACCAAATATGAGTAAATATCAGCAATTAACACAATATTTGTCAGGGATAGAAGGGAAAATTAATAATTAAAATACCAACAATTAACACCCTATCAATTCCCCCCACACCTAAACCATGCTTGTCCTCAAGCATGAGAACAAGAAACAAACACCAATATTTGATAGTGGCTATTGCTCTATCCAACAAATTGCCAAGATACCAAGAAAAATAATATTCAAGCATCAATGGTCAAGTCCAAGAAACATCACTCCGGTTAGCTTCTAAACCACAAATGCCTCTAATTCCAGGTTAACTAATCTAAGAAAAAGGAATGACACACAACAGTTATCAGCAAATGGTCCAACTATTAACCAAAATCTCAACATTAAATCCATAATTCGGCAAGCTGACTTTTATTACACACTAACACAACCTTCACTTTTTTTCACATTTTTTCTACTTTTCTCTCTTTTTTTTTTCTTTCAATAGTAACAAAAGACTTAGTCGCTAGCCATTTGAGCCTTTTGACGCGAACTCCAACATTGGCCAGATGAAGGAGCCCGGTTACTCAGCTTCTATCGCCACGTGACCACGTACTCATAGAAGTTACTACCTTTTGACGCGAGAATCAACACTTTTAGGTGCAGATCCCCGGTTACTCAGTAGTAACTAATAGCGGAGTACAGTCAAGTTTATTCATAGTTAAAAATCACAAAAACTCAATATAACACAAAAACCAAAAGAAAACTTGCATCAGCTAACCTCATTTTCAAACATGGAGAACTAAAGTTAATAACCGGACCAATTCACACGAAAATGCCAATAATCATTCCCTATGCCTAGGAAAGTTAACCAAAAATTATAAGAGTAAAACAATCATTGATATTCACCAAAGAGATGTTTTTGGATTTGGATTCAACCACATTAACTTGGTACCCTTTTATTATTAAAACTTGGCAATAGCAGAAATAAAGGCAACAATCCAACATCAAACTTGGCATCACATACGAGCTAATCACTAAAAAGAAGAAAAAGAAAATGAATGAAAGACACTAGCACCATAACTGCTCCCCCCACACCTAAATCCTACATTGTCCTCAATGTGACAAATAAAAAGCAAAAGTGAAGCAAAAGTGAGAGGGAAAGCAACCACACTTCCCTGAAATCGGGGCATAGTGAAGGGCGAGGTGGAAACGGAGGTGCAAAGCCTGTAAGAAACAGAAACTGCGCCAAATCCTGTGCCATGCGGGCGACATTGGCATCGACGTTGACCATGCGAGCCTCCAAAGTCTGAACCTGGAAAACTAAGAAGAGAGGAAGAAATGAGCTGAAATCGCGTTTCTGAAGCCTTTGTTGGGACACATAAAACGCGATTGAAAACGCGCCTTCAACTCGCGTTTTATAAGTCGCGTTTCCTTCACAAATCTTGCAGGAATGAAAACGCGATTGAAAACGCGCCTTCAACTCGCGTTTTATAAGTCGCGTTTT
>NC_040042.1:2152620-2189073 GCF_003713205.1 Coffea eugenioides
TGTCCAAACAAGATTAATTTATTGGAAAATTTTGCTACATATCTGCAAGGACTAAACAAATATTGGCCATATAAGTTAGTGAGAATGTATCCTTGTAAAGCAGATTTTTTATATAGGGATATTGTTATGAAGAAGAGAAATTTGAGACATATATGTAGTTAGATTTGTTGTTCCTGAATTTAACGGGTCATAGGCTATAAAAGTATTAGAGTTCGATTTTTTTTCCCCAAATCCTAATACGAAGCCCCTACTTGAGCTAATGAATTGAAATTCACTATTAAAATTGACTATTGTAGAGTCATAATTTGGACTCAAGTGTGACAAGGTGCATTACTCGAGCAACTTGAATGCTGTATTTTGGAAAAGCAATTTCGAAAGCAAAAGAAGAAGCAAAGGCACAAATTTTTCATAGTGATCATAACACTAGTTCCTAGAAACAGCATAAGAAAGGTGACAGAAACACATTATCGACATTATAAAAGTCTGTCATTATTTATCATTTTTATATAGTAACTTGCTATAGAAGAATTGTCAAAGTCGCGTGAGAAAATTAAGAACGAAATATGAGGAAAATTCTTACTCGTCACAACGAAACTGCAGCCAAAAAAAATAAAATAAAATGGAGTGGAGCCATTAAAGTCAGTCAAAGAGAAAAAGAAAGAAGTAACTAATTACAAGAAACTAAAGCATGAGAGATGATGGAAATTGAATAGAAAGACGATAGACAGCAACGGGATTTTGAAAGGCGAAGCTACCTTACCCGCGGCACTACAAAATCATGGAAATTATTAAGGAGACTATGCGTAGTTGGTGGGGCCTATGCGTTCACTCTTCAGTCTTCAGGAGGGTACAACACCATCTTTCAAAAGCAACGATGTCTAAACCTAAAACCTGGTGGCCTGGACAATGACTTCATTGATGAATAAATAAAAGGAAAATGAGTTCTATATTGATGAACTGGGTACTTCAACTAGTTTTAATTTAAAATTTTTCAATTTTTACTAGTTAATTAGTTAGCATATGAATTATTAGTTCTTAATTTTGTTGTTTCAAGTTAACCACTATTTTGAAATGTAATTTAATTGACACATAACTAGATGTGACAAAATTATGTCAATAATTAGGCCAGGAAAATTTTTCAAATGTCCTAAATCTACTTTAAAATGAATACATTGAGGATCAGATTTGCTCTTGCAAAAACTTTAGGAACAAAAACTAAACATGGGATAAAGATTGACGACCAAATTTGCTTTTACCAAAACTTTAAGGACTAAACCTTCACATGAGATAAAAATTAGGCACCAAAATTGCATTTTTGCCAGAAATAAAACTACTATACTCCTCTTGCCGACACGAACTGTTTTCAGTTTTTAGCTTTATTCGTATTGTTTTTGCCCCTTGCACCGATTAGTATTTGTACTGGAAACGGATGGAATGTTAAGCAACCTTAGGAAGAAACAAATTCCAGTACAATATCTGACCAAATTTTCGGCATGAACATAATGTGTGTTTAAGTAGAAATGAGGAAAGATCACGAGAGTACAAGAATCGACTACTGTCAATAAAGAAAAACCCAACTCAAAATGAATTATTCTATCAAAGTTACAGGAGAGTAGGGGTGCAGCTGAGTTTTGAGCATTTTGTGGGTTAAAGTTGGTTTTAAATTTTTCTCCTTTCGCGTCAGTTGAAGAATGGACGACTGAGAAAAGTGAGATTTCAATTTCTGTTAAACTCGGGCAGTCGGGGATTGATTAAAGAAGACAATAGCATTTAGACATTAATGTTGGTAGTGATCACAAGAGAGTAAGTGTTGGTAGTGCTACTATTGATGGACTAAGCCATGGGCGAGTTAAGAACAGAAAATTATACGTGAAATTTTTAGAAATCCACCTAGAAATATGTTGGCACAGCGTTTTTTTTTTCCACCTAAGCTTTTTACCACTATTTGTAAACCTTGAATTCCATAATAATGCAGTTACTTTAGCCTAAGCTTTAAGTACCCCCTACTCTTATTTTAGGGTAAATTAAACATAATGGTTTCACTCATTGTCATATAACCCTAATAACATTACAAGTATCTATTTCACTCTCTTAGGTTCAACGTAAACTTTCGGAAAAATAACCTCTGTAAAATTGCCCTGTATTTTTTTCTTCTACTAAAACCCTTCTTCTCACATTATGTGCAATTGATTTCTAGTCATTATCAAATTCTATCAATCACAAAATTGCGCCATTAGATATATCAATTGATGTTATTTAGTAATTGCAAGTAATCGTTCATCATTAAAGAAATTTTTAACAGTTTTTTGTGTTAATTAGTCACTAATAGTTAATAGTGCTCTAACTATTTAACCGTTACATACTAGTAAAGGAGAAAAGAGGGAAAAGAAAGACAAAATTCGAAAATTAGTTTGTTCAAAATCACAAGAATCATAACAAACATCATGTTAAAAGAGATGGCTATTCTATTTTATTGAATCTTGTCATCATTAGTGTAGTTTTATTGTTTATATGTGTTATCTAATTTATTAATTGTGAATTTTTTGAGTGGTGAAATGTGTGTATTAATTGTTTCTAACTTTTAATTATGTTTATTCTTTTACTAATGCAATTTATATACATGCATAAAGGGTATTTATGGAATATATGTTTCATCTCTCTCCTTAAAGTACTTTTTTAATGTTACTTTTTCTAATTAGATTAATTTTGTTAACAAAACCTTAACCTCAGAGGAGGTTTGGGTAATTTTGTAAACCTTAGGGGAGTCTAGTGAAACTATCAAAAATTTCAGGCAAGGTTTCTGAAATTATCCCTTGATTTTGATCTTTTATTATTGACCGTTAGTTTTAACGAACAAATTAAAGGTGACACTTCAATCCAAAGTTATTATATATAAGTTTTTAAATCATAAGGAATTATGTGGTAAAATACCAAATCACAGGGAGGTAAAAGGTAGATTGCCCAACTTAATATTAGCTAGCCCTTACATTGCTCAAGCAAATGGGTCAGAGATTGTTCTCGATTGCCAACGTACATATACATAGGTCATCTGCATTTTTGTTCCTAATTGCCAGCATAAACCACATCTTTTGATTTTCCAATAAATGCTGTAAAAAAAAAGTAATGAGTCCTTCTATACTACAGTCCTTCTACTCTACTAGAAGATGATTGATTGTTCACCTACATTTTGTCAAGTTTAAAAAAAGAAAATCTTTATAGTGAATCGAATCGAATTCAAATTTTGTGTTTTGTGATAATTCCTATCAAAGAATGAAATGCAAATTTTTAGTGTAAAATTATTTTAAGAAAAAATGATACACATTGTAGGTTTATTAGCACAAAGTAATTCTTACCAGTCAATGATGAATGATGTCATATCATTTGCAATGTGAATTGAAACATTGGCAAATTGGTGAAGGAAAGAGCCGATTGAAGGATATCTATCACGTAAAAGGGGTCATATAATAAAGGGTTAATTTTAGAAACCTCCCCTGAGGTTTTTTGTAATAACACCCAGCACCCCCAACTTTCAGAAATCACACTTACCACCCTTAGAATGATAACTTTCATCACATTGTCAGCCCTTTTGTGTAAGAATTGTATTTAAAAATTGTTTATAGGAGAGAGACTATTTTTCTATTCCACTTTTGCCCTATTGGAAGATGAGTTTTGAATTTACAAGATAAAAATAAAAACAAAACTATGTTGTGATATTATTTTAGAAGCTAAAGGGGTGTAAGTTTAATAAGCACAAGAAGCTTCTTAACATTGATACTATAAAGGACCGTTGGGCAAAACCATTCCAACATGTCTGATGCTTAAGCTGTATTAAACAGATTGGAAACAAGATAACAATATCATTCACCATCGATTTTCTTTGGGCAAATTGCAGCAACTAGTGCATCAATCTAACACTGATTGCTATCTACATTTTTATTCAGATTACAAAGTCAATTTGATGAAGTCCAAGTACAACATGCAATGCTGTAATTGATTACCAACTGTTTTAGCCTTCATAGTCATAGGCAATTCAAAGTAGAAAGCTGAGGAAGTTGAGCCTGTTTTGTATGGTACTTGTGACAATCCAATCAGATGTGTACTTGACACGGTCACATGTTTAGCTAAGTCTAAGCCAAACTAAGATTCCAAAAAATGTGCTACTATTCATATCTGTTCGTACAACTAGTGCATCAACGTGTCTTTCCAAGCAACTAGTGCATCAATGCGTTGCTATATATTATAAGATTAGTATATGGCAATGCATATTCCACCAGATGAAATACACAAAAAATACAATAAGTCTTCTATCATACATTTTGATAATAAAGAGTACTTGTACCACTTCAAAAACCAAGAGTAAGGATTGCAGGGAGCCTTTAGCATCTTTAAACACTCGGAAATGCCCTGATTCAGTGTGAAACAACCACTGGCTTGAAACAATCAGTTTACACGGGGTGATCTATGAGATACAATCAGTTTACAAAAATATACGTTATGTTAGATGTTAGTTACTTGACTGTGTATATCTATAAAAGGTAGTGTAATGGTACGCATAAATTTGGAATGATTATTTAGCCCTTTGATCAATTTGTGCATCTCCCTATAGTAGAAGTGTAATTTTACTTGTATGAGTAGTCCTTGCTTGTCTGTGAGTACTTTACATGGGGTGATCTATGAGGTACAATCAGTTTACAAAAGTATACATCATGTTAGATGTTAGTTACTTGACTATGTATACATATAAAAGGGACCAAATTTGTTCTGATAATCATGAAATATTAGCTAACTTGTGGGAGCTAGATAATTACATGCTCAATTTTGAAGTTGTTACATCGCAGGGTGCTCTAAGGAGAGGAGAGCGGTAGAGGCATAGCTAACACGGGATTTTTATTTTTGGTAGAGGCTTAGCCTCAATTTTTTAAATTTTTGCAGCATTTTCCTGCACAAGAATCACTTAATAATAGGGGGTAGCATCGTAATTTCTCCTCTACTGATTGGTACAACATGTCACGTCATTCTGCCAAGGGTGGTAAGTGTGATTTTTCAAAGTTAAGGGGTGCTAGGTGTGATTAGGGGAAACCTCAGGGGAGGTTTCTGAAATTAACCCTATAATAAACTTAGTGTACTATATTTACCAGACAAGCGGTATTAATGTAGGTTTGTACAAGCCGTATTAACATATTTTATTTGACCAAAATTTAAAAGCTATTATTTGGAGTTTTAATGAAAATTTTCTGCTAGATATAATTAATACACTTTTAACCTGCCTACCTCTTGATCGTTTGCTAAATTAATTATAGAAAAGATCATCAAGAAACAAAAAGATAAAAAGTAACTGTATACAGTACATTAACAACATCATCACGCATTATAAATACATGCCATAAACAAGAAGGTAAGACACAGCAAATGATGAACTTCTCTCATGGATGTCGAAGGGAAGAAAACCAAGAAAAAAATGAAAACAAAAGAAGAGGAAGCAGTAGTGTTGTCCACAACAGGGAGGGTATAAACTAGAGAAAGGGAAGCCACGGCGGCAGCTGTTGCTAGGAATGATTATGTTTTCTTCTTCTTCTTCTCCCATAGCTGGTGCTCTCTCCATTTCCAATCATCTGTATAGTAACCAATGAGAATTTCAGGAATGTGTGCGATTCTTGTGTAATCTTCACTTTCTTCCTTCTGATTCTCTAACAGCTCCTCTCTCAATTGAGAACTCATCTCATACAGAGACAGCCGTTGAAGATGGCTCAAGTGCTGAATACCCAATGGTAACTCCTCTAGTAATGGAAGTTGCTGCAGAAATAGTGTTTCGAGACGAGGCAATGCACCCTCCTCCACTCTCATCCATCTCAACCCCTCCATTCTCTTTAGGTGCAACCTCTTCAGCATTAGGAACCCTCCAGTCTTGAAACACAACCCTTCTCCCTGGTAAGATCCACAGAAATTAATATTAACCAAATTGGGCAAATGTTGGAGCGATTCAAGCGGATCCTCCTCACCCCTTAACCTGCTCCAGTCCAAATCTATTCTTACCAAGCTATGAAGATGAGCTACCCATTGTGGCATCTTTTCTAAGCGGCCACACAAAATCAGCATACGAAGAGATTGAAGAAACGAACAAGATGAAGAAGAAAGAGAAGGATTATGATGATTTAGATCGATTATCTCATGATCATCACCTTTTCCAATTGAATAAACGCTTAATTTATGGAGATTGGTGAGGTTGGCAAGGGAGGAGCACAGCTCCTTTCCATCATCTCTTCTCAACTTTGTAATAGCTAATTCTCTTAATTGTGTCAGGTTTCCTATCTCCCTAACTGTTATACATCCACTACTTGCATCCATGCAGCTTAATATTTCTAGAGAAAGAAGCCCTCCCATATTGAATAGAGCTTTAAATCCGTGGCGTCCATAATCATCATCTGAAGGATCAACTCGTTGATATACTTTGAGAACCCGAAGTTTTTGCAACTTTAGAATTTCAATAGGTAATTCCCCAACTCCAGTGTTTCCTAAATTCAGATACTCCAAGTGTTGAAGCTTCCCGATGCCTTTTGGGACTCTCTCCACTCCTGTACCATATAGGTCTAGATGCTTGAGATGAAACATTTTGAAAATCTCATTTGGTATTTCCTTCTGTGTCTTTTGACCTCTCAAACCCAAAACCTTTAACAACTTACTACCCCGTGAAACTTCAGATAACAACATTCTGGAAAGGAGTGGGCTCGTGGATCCAATTGTAATGAATGACCGAAGGTGGTCAAAGCAATAATTTTGTGTTTGCTCATGGTGCTGGGTGTTGTTACTACTGCTAGTATGGACTATTAGACGGCGTACCTTCTCGGACGGCCACCTTGTTGGTTGTCCAGTAGTAATTGTGACCATGTTTTGTTCTCTTGACTTGGAAATGATAATTTCTCGCAATAGGTCATGGATTCGACAATTTCCGGGCATTCCTTCATAAAACACACCAGTCACTTGAATTAGGCTTCTATTGACAAGTTCACTGAGATAACTCCAGGCTACATCTTCAATGTTCATTCCTTCTCTCCATTCTACAAACCGTTCAGCAATCCATAAGTTAACGAGTCTTAGGCATCCTATTTTGTAATCCTCTGGATAAATGCTTGTGTACAACAGACATATCTTAAGATGCCAAGGCAGGTCACTATAACTAAGAAAAAGTATCTTTTTAACTCTGTCCAGCTTACCAGTGCCTTCTAATTCAACCCCAAGACTGCATCTAACCATCTCCCATTCCTCTATTCTGTTTACATCTTTCGAAGCCAAAAGGCCACTGATTGCAAGGATTGCAAGGGGCAAGCCCTCACATTTGTCCAATATACCTTTGGCAACATCCATCAAATGACCAGGGCAAGTACCTCCGTTAAAGATCTTGTTGCAAAATAGGGTCCACGAATCCTCAATAGATAGTGGCTCCATTCTGTAGACAAAACGCCGAGATTCAATGCAAGAGGCAGAGGCTACATCAGCTCTTCGAGTTGTTAGCATGACACGGTTGCCATGGCTACTCTCGGGCAGTGCAAATTTGATGGTATTCCAAAATTCCACGTCCCATACATCATCAAAAACAATTGCATACCTTCCAGCTTGTTGAAGAAAATCTTTGACAATTTTTTTCAGCTCAGTGGTAGTCATAGACTCTATCGATTGTGGGACTGGTTTCTTCCCTTCCTCGTGTAGCTGCCGAATCAAGTCTATCAGGAGGTACTGAAAGTCACATGTTTCAGAGACAGTTACCCAAGCACGGACTGGGAAATGCCTTCTGACTTCAAGATCCTCATGGACTTTTTTCACCAGGGTAGTTTTGCCAAGTCCTCCCATACCAACCACTGAAACAACTTTTAGTTGGTAATCATCCCCTTGGAGGAGCTGAGAAATTAGATGTTTCTTGGGCTGGTCAATGCCAACTAATTTAGCTTCTTCCACAAGTAGTGCATCATCTCCGCTATAGCGCCATGTTGTGTTGTTCACAGCAGAAAGTGAGCTGGACGCTTGGGCAGAGATACCATATTCGGATTGGTATCTTTGATGACCTTCAGAAATACTATTGATTCTGAACTTGATGCTTTGTATTTGGCTAGCAACTCGATGACGAGCTCTCAAATTTTTGATGGAGCTGAAAATTCTCCGAAAAGAGCCGTAGAATCCTGTTGTGCGATGCCGAGCAAAGCGAGCTACAAATTCATCAAGAATGTCTTCAGTGTCATAAGCTGCTTCTCGTACTTGCTTGATCCATTCTTGGAGTCTGGGTTGAGCATCTTCTTCGTTTGCTTCTGCCTCTCTCAGGAAAGCTCTCATGTGCCCCAACTCATCCCTGATGAATTGGACCTCTTGCCGAAGCCCACCCAACACTCGTCCCTCCTCGCGCAGAAAAGTTGAGAGTTGATCCAGCACAAAAGAGAGAACTGTTTCTGCCATTTTCAGTCTTTCTCTTTAACTTAAGAATGTAGGGGAAAGCGGCTTCTCGTTTATGCGACAGTCCACTTGTAGTATCTTGAAAGGAAGAAGGAAGAGTAGGTTATAGATTCATAAGCTGATGAACTTTGATGCTATATGTTGCAGTATTTATCAAAAGGAAAAACGGTGTCAAAAAGAAAAAGAAAGAATTAACCAATTAGAAGAAGCTAAGGCAAGAAACATGATGGAAATTGAAGACAGGAAGATAGGCAGCAGCGTGAGTTTGAAAAACGAAGGTGCCTTACCTGCTACAATACAAAATCATGGAAGCTATTAAGAAGACTCTGCAAATGGTAGGGTGATCAGCCTTCAGGACCTTCTTTCAACTGTGGGTTCTTTACAAGGGGAAGGAAGAAAGTTAAAACGCTTTTGGACTGGACATTGTTGATTTCATTGACGAAGAAACAAAACTGCTACAAAGTCTTTCCTATATGGTACTAATTTCTGGTGACCAATTAGTATTTGTAATAAAAACGGATGTAATATCAAAGAAGCCTTGGGAACAAACCACTCCAATGCGGTGTCTGACCAAAACGTGAACTATATTGATTTAAGAGGTCTGTGAAAAGCATGCAAATTTAGCAAAAAAAAAAAAGAAAAAAGAAAAGCAGAAAATGCTAAGGAGTGCATTAAAAAGAATCAAATTTCTTTGCAATTAAAGATTGCATACCACTCAATCGTGTCGTGGCTTATTTCTGTGCTCAGCATAAGACAGTTGATGTAAACCTTTAATTGTAATGCCGTTACAAGGCTTAGAATTCAAGAAGTCGCAAACCTTTCAAGAATTAAAAAAAAAAACCACATTTGATGAAAATTTACTGCAAAAACAAATATTAAATCATTCAAATCTCCGCGTTATTATTAAACCGTTACAGAACAAAAACAAAAATCTTCATAAACCCTAGTACTAAACATTACAGCAGGTCAACATTACCAGTAAATGCAGCTCAGAAATGGACGTAAAATTCAAGGAATTTTTGCAGTTAAAACTGCAATTTTCAGAAGAACATAAAGTAGAGAGTCAAACAGAGAAAAGTCATAGTCAAATCTAGAGAGTCACATTCATTTATCTTTTCAGACAACCTCAAAAATTTAAATTAAATTAAAAAAAACTGAAAAGGAAAAAGAAAAAGCTGAGAGAAAAGAAGATAAAGAGAAAAAACTGACCTGAAGTTCGAGACTTTATCTTTTACAGGCAAGGTAGGACTCAGAAGTTAGATCACAGGCAGCAGCAGCAGCAGCAGCAAACTTTGTTGGAGTTAAGAGAAAGAAAAGGCGCAAAAAAAAATGAAAGAGAAGAAAAAAAGGGGTTCAGATTTGTTGAAGTAGACGTAGAACGACGTCGTAAAAGAGCTAAAATGAACCACTAGTATGGAAGTTGAGTTGAGAGTGTAGTTGCTCCTCCATTATTGTTCTGGTGGAGGGAGACAGAAGAGGGACAGAGGAAGGAAGCAGAGAGCGAGAGAGAGAAGGGAGAGAATTTGTACGGGGGAAGAATACAATGTACAAATGTATCAGAAGAAGAAGACAAATGTAAAAGAGGCGAGATTTAATCATTTAAATAAAAAGGATAATTGCACTATTCACCGCTAAACTAATCGGCTTTAGTAATTTGCCCGTAGAACGATAAATTGTAGTTGTAGTTAGAGGTGAAAGACAATCAAGTTAATTACTCCAGTTGATATTGGAATCGAGTTGGGCTAGGTACGGGTTCTTTCGAAATTGGTTCATTAATTAATCCAAATCAAATTTTGTTCGAGTAGCATAAGATTATTAGAATTTACACGTAAAATAATCAAACTATTCAGATTTAACTACTCCACTGAGCTTAGTCTAGTAAATAAATAGTAAAAACTCAAACACAATTTCAAACTCATTCACAAATGTGTTAGCAGAAGACAAATGTAAAAGAAGCTAATTGCCAAAAACCCCATTTTCTAGAAACCGGAAAAGAGCCAAATCCCATCACCACCATCTTATCATGTCTAATTAGTCTTTTAGTTCCTTGTAATGTTAAAAAAAAAAAAATTTGATGTACTCGACAAAGTAAAATCATAATTTTGTGTTTCTATTTTCCTTCTTTTTTCCTTGCGGGAAATTAGGTATACCATTGTACTTGATCTTTAATTGCCAATAGTATTGAAGTTGGCATATGTTTCATTCTATAACTATTATGTGTGTCTAGTGGTTCAATTTTTCTTTTCAAGTTTGCCCTTTTTTGCTAGATTATATTGACCTTTCTCAAATCGCTTCATACAAGATGCATGATATTTGTTTTAATTTACTATATCATCTCAGCATTTGGTGTGGGATCTTACTGTTTACCTCATTGTAATGATATATCGTTAAAATGGAACCAAATGGGAGCATGGAATCTGTCCTTTTGCAGGCATAATTAATTTGTGGGAAAATCTTGCTACATATCTGCAAGGAATAAATAAAGATTGACTATATATAGGAAGCGAGAATGTATCCTTGTAAAGAAGATTTTTATGTAGGGATACGAAAAAGAGAAATTTGAAACATATAGTTGGATTGGTTTTTCTTGAGTTTAAAGAGTCATAGGCTAAAAAAGTAGTAGTAGTTCAATTTTTTTTTTTTTCCAATCCTAGTTCAAAGCCATAATTAACTATTGTACAGTCATAATTTGGATTCAAATGTAATAAGGTGCATTATTCGAGCTATTGTAAGTGAAACAAAAGAAGAAACAAAGTCAAAAAATTTTCCTAGTGATCAATAGTGCCGTTGGTTCCTAGAAATAACATAAAAAAAAAAATAGAGAGACACTATCGATATATTATAAAGTTCTCTCAATGTTTGTCATTTTTACATGGTAACTTATTATAGACGAATTGTTAAAGCCATGTGAGAAAGTTAAGAACGAAATTACACTGACGTGTTTCATTCCAAAGCTTATTGCATTGTTAGAAATTACATTAACGCGATTCATTCGAAATCTAATTTTATTTCATAATTCAAAAGAAATTTTGATGCAATAAAAATTCTTTTTTGAATATGAGATCTTGATTATGACAATACATGAATACCCTCAATGATATTAGAAAGCGCATTCAAAATTAGGGACTGACGTCGTCCTAATTATTTTGTAAGAAGGACAATCTTGAAAAGGAAAAACTTGAACACTAACCATCAATACAAACTATTGATGAATCTTTGTAATTAACGAGGGAAACCATGTTGACCAATAAAAGTCAATGGTAGTAGGTAGAAAAGCTGGCATCAATGTGCACCATGTTGAGGGTAACTATAGTATAGATATAAATATTTGTAATTAACAAGGTACATCATGTTCACCAATAAAAGTCAATGGTAGGTACTTGAAAGCGTCCTTTAGCACAGAGGAGCTAGAAACCAAAATGAAATGAAGGAGATCAGTAAATTAATCACAAGATGCCCTGAACTTGCGAGGAAGCCAATTAGTGCAATAATACACCATATTTTATAGATGGGAATCTGCAAAAAGTGGTGGAGTCGGGTAAGAGTCTGCTGATGCAATTGCAATTGTTGGGCTCCAGGCTTCAAAATAATGCAAAGATGACAATAATGAATTGGAGCCAGCTCATTCCAGTTGCGATAGCAAAATGCTGTTGTCTGCCAGTCTCTTCCAGTCATTTGCAATTATTAGTGTGAACGCACATGATTGGAATGAGCGCTTGTTTATTTATGTAGAAAAAGTGATCTTGTTAAATCAGCACACCTCTATTCATTTACCTGAGGGCAAAACTCGGATCACATGCATTAATGCTAATAATAATAATGATCTACAATGTTAAAGATATATGTGTTATAATCTTGGGTTTCTCTCTCTTCTATTGCTTTTTGTCTCACCATCTCCTTAAATAGTAAGTCCTTTAGATATGTCGTGATTTTCCTGCCTTTTTTTTAAAGCAAAACTCTATTGTTAAACAGGAATCTCCAAATATTTTTTAGTAGAATAGAGGCCCCATTTGACAAATGAATTTTTTGAATGTTTGTCTAAATATTTAATGTAACTTACTGTAAAATTTGTGGAAAATTTTTTTAAAATGTGTAATTTTTTGGATATTTTAAAGTGTAAAGTTTAAAAATTTTGAAAATTTTTTTGATGTTATTGCAGATAAAATTATTAAAAAACTTGTAACAGATAAACTTGGTAAAAAACTTGTTTACCAAAAAAGCTCAGAATGTTGTGCGCCAACTTGTTATTTATATGATACTGCAAGTATTCAAAACTCAAAAAGAGACGTTAAAGGGGCAAACAAAAAAAAAATAAAAATAAAAGGAAGGCAAACAAAAAAATTTATTAGCAGAGGTTATTTATAGCCCATGATCCCATGTGCAATATTGCGATGCGACATTGGCAATTAGCTAGGCGAGAAGACAAAAGAGATAGAGATGCCGAGCCTTAGCACCAAACTGTCAAGTGGCCGATGCCCTTCCATTTTCTATCTGCCCAGAAAGCAATACTAACTTCAACGATGCCTGTGATTCTTCAGTCATCCTTTTCTTCTTTTTGGGTAAAAAATGGGAGGGTGGATAGATAGGGAAGAACCAGATTGATTAATTAGAGTTACCAAGGGCACGTTTGGCATCTAGAATAAAAGTTTTGCGAACTTATTTCACATATATGTAGTAAAATACTAGTAATTAAGAATGTAAACATGTAAAGGCATTGTCTGTTTGGTAGTGCACAAAATAAGAGGTGGATCCAAAGTTAATTTTTTCTATCAAAGTGTTGCAACTTAAGTGGTGAATGTAGAGCTGGCAATTTGTCCCAAGTCCCAATGGGCTACCCATGCCCAAAGGAACTTTGGGCGGGATGGGTATTATAATTTGGTATTGGGTTTAAGTTGGGACACATCCCAACTATACCCATTAATGAATGGGAAAGGGTGGGAAATACTTGGGTACCCATTGGGCTCAAATAACAAGGGCTCTGTTTGGTTTAGCTATTTTTGGGGGATATTTTTGAAATATTTTATTATAGCAGTGTATATGAAAAATTTTTACTATAAAATTTTTTTGAAATATTTGATATACTAATATGGATGGGATGTTTTTTGAGTTATTGTATGTTACTGTAACATTGTATTTGAAAAACTTATTTTTTGAAAAAATAGCCAATCCAAACGGAGTCTTAGATTCAAAAATTATCTTTAACAATTTTTATAGTCATACTAGAGAATATAATCTAGTAGTTTTCCTAGTCATTATCCACAAGAATTTTAAACATTTCAATCAATTTAGACCTGTCATCTTTGGACAATGATGAGAATAAATATTCAATATCTTAAGTACCTTGGCCATCTTGATATATGTTGGAATATGACTGTATATCTATTTTTTCCTTTATTTGTTAATCCAATTTTTGATGGGAATCCTGAGTATAAAGCACTTGCATGTTTATTTAATAAAATTTAATAAATCAAAAATATTAAAATTATATAAAAAATAAAAATGAATTAAAGGAAAAAAAATATGTAGAAAATAGATTTGGGTATTGGGCGGGATCAATCTAAACCCATCCCAAAGTGATCCCGCCCAACTTAGTCCCAAAACACATATGGGTAAGATTGGGCCCATACCCATATGACTCGGTTCCATCACAAACCCAAGCAAATCCCGCCCATCCCGCCCATTTTGCCACCTCTAGTGCTGTGAAAACAATACGCATTGGGGAATTGCCCCCAAAATCACCCCAATGGCCCTATCTTCCCTACTATCAGTATTAGAGCAGTAATTGGACCCAGCAATAAATCAGAAATATGCATGCAAAGAATGCCAGAAGAATCCAATGAGCATTTAAGAGCAGAAGAACAACTGGCAAAGCCTGAAACTTGGTATAATTTAAATGCCATAACAAAAGGATAAACATAAACGAATCAATTAGAAAGCAAAAAAAAAAGTTTTACTGGAGGTGAAAGAAAACAAACTTGGCCATCTCACATTCAATACGATTCTGAAGCGTCAAAGCACTCATGTGCACATTTGAAATAAGCTTGTTGCAATATTAGATACCCACAATTTGAATATTTTATAATCTCAATTACTTTTATTAACTGAATTGCCCCCAAATTTTCTGCATAATTCGGTCGGTTTTAGATTTCATAGAAGATGGAGAAGTTCTTGGACTAATTCACGATAGGGTTGGAATAGAAGATGGAGAAACCAATCGCACTGATGGATCTCAATCTACCGTCCAACTGTATCATTATGAAAAGACCCAATAACCAAGCCTACAAGCTCACATCAATAACTAATTAAAGGGTAAAATTGAGAGATAAGGGTTAGCTAGTAAAATCACATTGCCACATCACCTACTAGCCGCACATCCCAACTCAGTCCTAACTCCAACAAATCAAATGTTCATCTGATATTCCATATTTAGCCACCTAGACAAGGTGTCCATAGGGGACCATGACTACTGTTCATAAGCCAACTCTCCTTTTTATTCCTTTTAGGATTTAGCTCTCAACATCAAACTTAATCAATTCAGATCTTAATATATTCAAACCGTTTGATAACAAAAAATTGAACTAAATTCCTTAAACAAAACTTGTTCCCAAGATTAAGTGATAAGCTATTTATTTATATTTATCACTGAATGTGATATGCACTCAAATGTATTAGATTTAATATTTAATAATTCAATAAATTCAGATTTCAGTTTTCAGACTTGAGTTTTATCAAACGCAACCTCAATGATAAGTGAATAACTTATCACTTAATTTTAGGACTAAGTTTTACTTAGAAAATTTAGTGCCACTTATTTAATTCAGATGTTCAATTTTTAATTATCAGACAGTTTGAATATGTTAAGATCTGAATCCATTAAATTTACGTGTTGAAGTGGGTTACCATACAGGGCCTTAATAGAGAATTCTTTTGCGTTGTGCCAAATAATAAGAGATGGACTCGCTTTAACTATGTGGACATTAATCAGTCGAGTCTAATCAAACTCAATGAAGCATAGGTAATATAAATTAATATTTTATATAATTTTAAATCAGGATACAATTGACATTTCACACTAATAAATATTAAAAATTTTCAAAAGGATATATTACATTTAAATCTCGATTGAGTTCAACTGAACTTGACGAATTTTCATGTTTCATATAGTAGACTCGAACTTGAACTCTTCAAGCAATTTGAGATACTCGAACTAAATATTGAACTTGGTTAACCTAAGTTTTGACAAAAACATGCTGGTGAGTAATTTGATTGGGCACGACTTGTTTTGCACCCATACGACAAAATACTCTCAATTACGGGAGTAAGTGACTGTGTTGCAATTTTATGGTGGGCTCATCCCCCTTTTTGTGCTCTTATGGTATGTAATAGAAAATATCTGACCAAATTTCGGCATAAATATACATGTGTGTTTAAGTAGAAATGAGGAAATATCACAAGAGAACGAGAATCTATTACCATCGATAAAGAAAAACCCAACGCAAAATGAATATTCTATCAAAGTTACAGGAGAGTAGGGGTGCAGCTGAGTTTTGAGCATGTTGTGGGTTAAAGTTGGTTTTAGATTTTTTTTTCTCCTTTCTCGTCAGTTGAAGAATGGACTGGGGGGAAAGTGAGATTTCAATTTCTGTAACTCGGCAGTCGGGGATTGATTTAAGAAGACACTAGACATTAATGTTGGTAGTGCTGCTATGGTTGGACTAAGTCATGGACGAAGTTAAGAATAGAAAATTATGAATGAAACTTTTAGGAAGCTACCGAGAAATCTATAAGCACAGTGTTTTCACCTACCAACGCCGAGAAACCATTTTTACACTATTTATAAACCTTGAATTCCATGATAATGTAGTTACTTTAGCCTAAGCTTTAAGTACCCCCTACCCTTAATTTAGGGTAAATTAAACATAATCTCCTATGGTTTCACTCATTGTCATATAACCCTATAACATAGTAAAATATATATTTCACTCGCTTAGGTTCAATATAAACTTTACGAAAAATAATCTCTGCAACATCGTTAGTTCAAATATTAATAATTTCCTTACTTAAATACTAAAGCAAATAAATGCCTAACCACCTCAGATAAAACCGTAGGGGAATTGTGTGGATAAATGCATAAGGTAAGGTGGGTATTTATATAAATCTTAGAGGATTAAGTGGATTTTATGATTCCATAACATACGTCTTCTAGAATGTGTTTGGTTCAATCATCTAATTGATGATGCATTCTTTCATTTTCTATTTTGCATAAAACCACAAAAAGGTTATATTACTATTGTGAAACTTTAGACATGTTACGTGGCATTGAAGAAAATTATAGGGGGATTATATGTAATTTACCCTTTTTTTTTTACATGAATTGTAGTTATATATATTATTTTAATGCTTTTTGGGACTACATGATATTGAACCCTTTTTTGGGGGTCAAATGATGTTGTAATCAATAGAGAGAAATTTGAGAAGGAATATGAGGGTTCAAATCTGATCTATTTATTAGAAACTAGCTTCCTGAATTTCAAAAAAGAAAGTTAACTAGAGATCCTCTCTTCATATTCTTTTTTTTTTTTTTGGCTAGCGATATACGTTAATCAAACCAATTGCAAAGCCAATCGTTCTTGATTGCCCTCATGTTGCTAAATCTAATCATCAGCATTGGTTCTTGGTTGCCTGCATAATTCTCATCTTTTGATTTTTCAATTAATTACACTGCAAAAGAATACGAGTTCAACTTTACTACTAGCAGAAGTTATTTGTCTTTTTCCCACAAAAAAAAAAAAAGTAAAGCAGAAGTTATTTATAGCCCATCATCTCATATGCCGCGAATGCTGAGCCTTCGCACTCAGCTGTCGCGGGCTGTTATGAGCTGTGGGAATGGTGAGAGGACAAGGAGAAGCAGGCCTTGAAAAAATGAGCTAAGTTGTGCAAGGAGTGGGCTGGGGACATTAACATTACTTTTTTGTATGTTTTCTCTTTGAGGTAATTTTTGGTAATAACACTGTCCAGTGCTGAGGCAAACCCCGGTCGATTTTGCATTTCTAGTTTGATATACGAGGGCCTTTCCATGTCTGAAGATCAAATAGTACAGTTTGGAATTGCTGATGGTTCTACGGCAAGCACAATATCAAAGAACAAGGAGATTGATGTGAGCATCTATCTAGCTGAGATTGTTATGTATTAGGTCCTGAATTCTCTATAGTTCCGTGCTTTTGTGATTTTGTGCTTTACCACATAACTCTCTTCATAGTTTAAAAACCTATATGGAACCCTATCATGATTTGGCTTAACGTCGCTGTTAGTTTTCCCGTTAAAACTAACGGTTAATAGTAAAAAATCAAAATCAAACTAATAATTTGATAAATTTACGCTTTCACTACTCTCTCTCTCTCTCTCTCGGAAGAGAAAAGGTGATTTTCAAAACCTATGCTTTGGATAGCAAAATTTTTCAAAAAAATATTTCGTTTATATCATAAACACAGTTTCCAATCCACTTTTTTATCTCATATACATCACATCACAAAAAGCACTACAGTAATTATTTCAAGTAACTATTTGGAATAATACTCTATCCAAACAAAGCCTTAATTTTCTCCAAATAATAAAAAGATGGAAGGAAATTAAAAAATAAAAATAAATAAATAAGAAACAAAAAGGATGGAAGGGAAATATAAAAAAAGTAAATGAGAAACAAAAAATACCAAATCTTTTTTTACTACAAATAGTGATAAACATTGTAAGTTTATTAGCACAAAGTAATTATAATAGTCAATGATGAATGATCCTAATTGAAACACTAGCAAATTTAGGAAGGAAAGAGCAGACTTGGAAATGATCAACATATGCAACATTCGCATAATAAAGAGTCGCATAATAAGCTTGGTGTATGCCGCTACATTTACCAGACAAACCATATTAATATAGGTTTACATATTATGTCTGACCAAAATTTAAAATTGATCGTTTGCTAAATAAAGATTAAGACACAAAAAGATAAAGAGTAATACTATACAGTACATTAACAACATCAAGCATTATACACAATACATACAATAAATAAGGAGGTAAGACACAGAAGATGTCGAAGGGGAAAAAATTTACTAATAAAAAATAAAAAACAAAACCAGTGTTGTCCACAACAGAGAGGATGCAAACCAGAGAAAGGGAAATGATTTATGTTTTCTTCTTCTTCTTCCCCCATAGCTGGCGCTCTCTCCATTCCCCATCATCTGTATAGCAACCAATGACAATTTCAGGAATGCGTGCGATTCTTGTGTAATCTTCACTTTCTTCCTTCTGATTCTCTACCTTTTCCATCATTTCAGAACTCATCTCATACAAATACAGCCCTTGAAGATGGCTCAAGTGCTGAATACCCAAAGGTAACTCCTCTAGTAATGGAAGTAGGTCCAGAATTAGTACATGGAGACGAGGCAATGCACCCTCCTCCACTCTCATCCATCTCAACCCTTCCATTCTCTTTAGGTGCAACTTCTTCAGATTGAGGAACCCTCCAGCCTTGAAACACAACCCTTCTCCCTGGTAAGATCCGCAGAAACTAATTCTACTCAAATTGGGCAAATGTTGGAGGGATTCAAGCGGATCCTCCTCCCCCCTTAACCTGCTCCAATTCAAATCTATTCTTACCAAGCCGTGAAGATGAGCTACCCATTGTGGCATCTTTTCTAAGCGGCCACACAAAATCAGCAGATGAAGAGATTGAAGAAAAGAAGAAGAAGAAGAAGAAGAAGGATGATGATGATTTAGATCGATTATCTCATGATCATCATCACCTTCTTCAATTGATTCAATGTTTAATCTATGAAGACTGCTGAGGTTGGCAAGGGAGGAGCAGAGCTCCTTTCCATCTTCTCTTCTTAACTTTGTAATACCTAATTCTCTTAATTGGGTCAGCTTTCCTATCTCCTTGACTACTGTAGATCCACTACTAGCATCTATGTTATCTAATATTTCTAGGGCAAGAAGCACTCCCATATTCGAGGGAGCTTTAAATCCATGAAATCCATAATCATCATCGGAAGAATCAACTTGTTCATATACTCTGAGAACCCGAAGTTTTTGCAGCTTTAGGATTTCCATGGGTAATTCCCTAACTCTTGTGTCAGCCAAATTCAGATACTCCAAATGTTGAAGCTTTCCAATGGCTTTCGAGACTCTCTCCACTCTCGTACCCCATAGGTCCAGATGCTTGAGATGAAACATCTTGAAAATCTCATTTGGTATTTCCTCCCGTGTCTCTTGACCACCCAAATCCAAGACCTTTAACAACTTGTTACTCCCTAAAACTTCAGATAACAACATTTTGGACAGTAGCGGGCTTATGGATTCAAATGTAACGAACGACCGAAGGTGGTCAAAGCAATAACTTCGTCTTTGTTGGTGGTGCTGGGTGTTGTTACTGCGACTACTATGGACTACTAGACGGCGTACTTTCTCGGACGGCCACGTCGTCGGCTGTCCAGTAGTAACTGTGACTATGTTTTGTTCCCCTGACTTGAGAAGAATAACTTCTCTCAATAGGTCATGGATTCGACATTTATGGGGTATTCCTTCATAAAACACCTTAGTCACTTGAATTAGGCTTCTATTGACGAGTTCACCCAGATAACCCCAGGCTACATCTTCAATGCTCATTCCTTCTCTCCATTCTATGAACCTTTCAGCAATCCACAAATTAATGAGTCTATAGCATTGTATTTCGTAATCCTCTGGGAAGATACTTGTGTACAACAGACACGTCTTTAGATGCCAAGGCAGGTCATTATAACTGAGAGAAAGTATCCTTTTAACTCTGTCCAGCTTACCGGTGCCTTCTAACTCACCCCCAAGGCTACGTCGAACCATCTCCCATTCCTCTGTTCTGTTTATATCTTTCAAAGCCAAAAGCCCACTGATTGCAATGATTGCAAGGGGCAAGCCCTCACATTTGTCCAATATACTTTTGGCGACATCCATCAAATGGCCAGGGCAACTATTTCCCTTAAAGATCTTGTTACAAAACAGGGTCCACGAATCTTCAAAGGACAGTGGCTCCATTCTGTGGATGTAGCCTAGAGATTCTGTACAAGAGGTAAAGGCTACATCAGCTTTTCGAGTTGTTAGCATGACACGGTTGCCGTGGCTGCTCTCGGGCAGCGCAAATTTGATGGTATTCCAAAATTCCACGTCCCATACATCATCAAAAACAATTGCATACCTTCCAGCTTGTTGAAGAAAATTTTTGACAAATTCTTTCAGCTCGGTGATATTCAAAGACTCGATCGATTGTGGGACTGGTTTCTTCCCTTCCTTGTGCAACTGCCGAATCAAGTCTTTCAGGAGGTACTGAAAGTCACATGTTTGAGAGACAGTTACCCAAGCACGAACTGGGAAATGCCTTCTGACTTCAGGATCCTCATGGACTTTTTTCACTAGGGTAGTTTTGCCAAGTCCTCCCATACCAACCACTGAAACAACTTTTAGTTGGTAATCATCCCCTTGGAGGAGCTGAGAAGTTAGATGTTTCTTGGGCTGGTCAATGCCAACTAATTTAGCTTCTTCCACAAGCAGTGCGTCATCTCTGCTATAGCGCCAGGTTGTGTTGTTCATAGCAGAAAGTGAGTTGGTCGCTTGGGCAGAGATACAATATTCAGATTGGTATCTTTGATGACCTTCAGAAATACTTTCGATTCTGGACTTGATGCTTTGTATTTCGCTGGCAACTCGATGACGAGCTCTCAAATTCTTGATGGAGCTGAAAATTCTCCGAACAGAGCCGTAGAATCCTGTTGTGCGATGCCGAGCAAAGCGAGCTACAAATTCATCAAGAATGTCTTCAGTGTCATAAGCTGCATCTCGCACTTGCTTGATCCATTCTTGGAGCCTGGGTTGAGCGTCTTCTTCTTTTGCTTCTGCCTCTCTCAGGAAAGCTCGCATGTGCCCCAACTCATCCATGATGAATTGAACCTCTTGCCGAAGCCCTCCCAATACTCGTCCCTCCTCGCGCAGAAAAGTTGAGAGTTGACGCAGCACAAAAGAGAGAACTGTTTCTGCCATTTTCAGTCTTTCTTTCTAACTTAAGAATGTTGGGGAAGGCGGCTTCTGGTTTATAAGACAGTCCACTTGTAGTATCTTGAAAGGTAGAAGGAAGAATAGGTTATAGATTCATAAGCTGATGAACTTTGATGCTATATGTTGTAGTATTTATCAAAAAGAAAAACCGTGTCAAAAAGAAAAAGAAAGAATTAACCAATTAGAAGAAACTAAAGGAAGAAACATGATGGAAATTGAACACGGGAAGATAGGCAGCAACCTGAGTTTGAAAAACGAAGCTGCCTCTTACCTGCTTAGAAATTAGAATACAAAGTCGTTGAAGCTATTAAGAAGAATCTTCAAATGGTGGGGTGATCAGCCTTCAGGACCCTCTTTCAACTGTGGGCTCTTTACAAGGGGAAGGAAGAAAGTTAAAACGCTGTTGGACTGGACATTGTTGATTTCATTGACGAAGAAATAAAACTACTACCAAGTCTTTCCTATATGGAACCAATTTCTGCTGACCAATTAGTATTTGTAATAAAAACGGATGGAACATCAAAGAAACCTTGGGAACAAACCACTCCAATCAAATTTAGCAAAATGTGAGCTATATTGATTTAAGAGGTCTATGAAAAGCATGCAAATTTAGCAAAAAAGAAAAAGAGAAAAGAATAGCAGAAAATGATAAGGAGTGCATTAAAAAGAATCAAATTTCTTTGCAATTAAGAATCAAATGTCGTGGCTTATTTCTGTGCTCAGCATAAGACAGTTGATGTAAACCTTTAATTGTAATGCCATTACAAGGCTTAGAATTCAAGAAGTCGCAATCCTTTTAAGAACTAAAAAAAAACACATTTAATGAAAATTTACTGCAAAAACAAATTTCAATTCATTCAAATCTCCGCATTATTATTAAACCGTTACAGAAAACCAAAAGAAACAAACCAAAACAAAAATATTCGTAAACCCTAGTACTAAAAATTACAGCAGGTCAACATTAGCGGCAAATGCAGCTTCAGAAATGGACGTAAAATTCAAGGAATTTTTGCAGTTAAAACTGCAATTTTCAGAAGAACATAAAGTAGAGAGTCAAACAGAGAAAAGTCATAGTCAAATCCAGAGATTCACATTCATTTATCTTTTCAGACAAGCTCAAAAATTTAAATTAAATTTTTTAAAAAAAAACTGAAAAGGAAAAAGAAAAGCTGAGAAAAGAAGATAAGGATAAGAAAATCACCTGAAGTCCGAGACTTTATCTTTTACAGGTAATGTAGGACTCAGAAGTTAGATCAGAAGCAGCAAACTTTGTTGGAGTTAAGAGAAAGAAAAGGCCAAAAAAAAATGAAAGAGGAGAAAAAAAGGGATTCACATTTGTTGAAGTAAACGTAGAACGACGTCGTAAGAGAGCTAAAATGTACTACTAGTATGGAAGCTGAGTTGAGAGCGTAGTTTGATAGGTTGCAATTTTATCATTTATTTTATTATTAATTCCTCCTATTACTTGACTTAATGTGGATTAATTGCTGGATTCTACTCACTTTTCGTAAATTGCATTTATTTCAGGGAGTAGAACGGAAATATGATAACAGGTACCAATTTGACAGAAAAAAGATTCAGATGATAGAGCCTGTCCAAAGGGTATTTTGGAAATGAAGATATTACGCCATTCTGATAAATTCCGCGAGGGAAGGACACCTTGGAGGGCTTGGTTCTGCTGATGTGCGCCGCATTTAAAAGAGAGTGAGAAGGAAGTTTAGCGGCTGGCCCTTTTTCTGAGCTTTCTCGGCTGTAGCTTAGCAGAAATGCTTGACCTTTCCCTTGGATTTTATTCTTAGCTTTAGAAACTCACGGATGACAGGAGAAAGCATTGGTTAGCTTTGAGCTTTGACTTTTCTTCCTTTATTTTGAATCCAGCGCATGGCAGGAACAAAAACTTGGGGAAGCTCTTGACTTTTCTTCATCTTTGAACCTTTAGTATTTACGTTTCTTTCCTTGGTATGTGGTTCGAAGAAAAACAGAGGGCTACCTCTTGTAACTTCGCTATTTCTGTGATAATGGCCGCGGCTCCCTTTTCAATTTCCCGTGGATTTAGTTCATCAATTATGAGCTAATTTTCCAATCCTAGTCAAGGAGCAACGAAGGCTCTGGCTCGCCTAAAAATTGTGAGATCGTTTTAATTCAATCTTTTTCTTTTATTTATTGGTATTCACATATTTCCTGATTGCTATGTTTATGGTTATTTAATTCATTGATTGTCTTGGATCCGGATAATTAATTGATTTGGTAATCTATTGTCAATTAGGGCATTAAATCCGTAATTGTTTAATTGTCCTGAAATAGTGACAATTGGCATGATTAGATTCGTGCCAGGGGGATACGCGGGCTAATCTGAAATAACCCTGGTAGTGCGTTATTTGGTTAGAATAGGGCTCCTCTAATACGTAAGGCAATTGGGAAATTAAATCTTACGGGCGTACCTAGGATTATTTCTTAATTAGAGCAGTGATTAACGGGCGTACCTTGATCACCGACACAGTAAAGAGGGGTTGACTGTCATCGCTTGTTTGGCAGTTATAACCTATTTATCAGTAAATAATTGGAATTGGCTTGCATCAATGATCAATTAGGTGAACCATTGCTGAAGTTACTTCTTGGCTAGCTCCTTAATTAATATTATCTTGGTTTTAGTGAATTGCCATTTGATTTTTAGTTGCCTACTTTATTTCAATTTTAATTGTTTTCCCTGTTTCAATTGATTTGGGCCTTTAATTATTGTTATTCTAAGTTCAGTGAAGTGTGGTTTAATTTCTAGTTAGTTATTTATTTTTATTTTCTTATTTGAATTTATTTGATGGTTATCGTTCTTACAAAATCACCCCCTGTGTTACTTTGGATTTCTTAAGAAACAAATATACTCAGTCCCTGTGGATACGACCCTACTTGCCCTGTCTACAAATTCATAGTTATTTGTGCAAGAATAACCATTCCATTCGGGTATATCGGATCAAGCAAACTCTTCGGGAATAGGGTGAATCAAGTAACCAATTGCACACCTAGAGTCCCTGCTCCTGTACTTGGAATTGGATTTTGGTCATTTTAACTGGCAATTAGGTGTAATTTTATTATTGCACAGGCTTCGACGACCTGTCATAGTTGCTCCTCCATTATTTGTTCTGGTGGAGGGAGAGAGAAGAGGGACAGAGGAAGGAAGACGAGAGAGAGAGAGAGAGAGAGAGATAGAGAGAGAGAGAGAGAAGGGAGAGAATTTGTATGGGGGAAGAATACAATGCACAAATGTATCAGAAGAAGACAAATGTAAAAGAGGTGAGATTTAATCATTTAAATAAAAGGGCTAATTGCACTATTCACCGCTAAACTAATCGACTTTAGTAATTTGCCCCTATAACGATAAATTGTAGTTGTAGTTGTAGTTAGAGGTTAATTACTCCAGTTGATATTGGAATCGAGTTGGGCTAGATATGTAAAAGATTATTAGAATTTGGTTCATCAATTAATCAAAATCAAATTTTGTTTGAGTAGCATAAGACTATTAAAATTTACATGTAAAATAATTAAACTATTCGGACTTAACTACTCCTCTGAGCTTAGTCTAGTAAATAACTAGTAAAAATTTGAACACAATTTCAAACTCATTCACAAATGTGTTAGCAGAAGACAAATGTAAAAGAAGCTAATTTCCAAAAACCTCCCATTTTCTAGAAATCGGAAATAAATGACTTTAGTCATTCAATAAAAAGTAGGTATAGAATTACAAGAGAACTATCTAACGATGGTGTTCAATGCATTACTTATTATTCGGCACGTTTAAAATTCTATACAATTATCAAAAAAAAAAAAATCTATACATGCACATTATGCTGTTTTTTATAGTATTATTTTCTCTTTTCTACTATCAAAATATAAATCTAAAGTTTGAAAAGATTAAGGTATGAAATAAACATCCTGTAGTGATTTATTTTGTCCTATGACCAACTACTCAGCATAAGACAATTGAGGTAACCTTTAACTACTGAGCCAAATCCCATCACCACCATCTTATCATGTCTAATTAGTCTTTTAGTTCCTTGTAATGTTAAAAAACAAAAACAAAAATTTGATACACTCGACAAAGTAAGTAAAATCATAATTTTGTGTTTCTATTTTCCTTCTTTTTTCTTTGCGGGAAATTAGGTATACTATTATACTTGATCTTTAATTGCCAATAGTATTGAAGTTGGCTTGTGTTTCATTCTATAACTATGCGTGTCTAGTGGTTCAATTTTTCTTTTCAAGTTTGCCCTTTTTTGCTAGATTATATTGACCTTTCTCAAATCGCTTCATACAAGATGCATAAATAATTAATTTGTGGGAAAATTTTGCTATATATCTGCAAGGACTAAATAAATATTGACTATATATAGTAAGTGAGAATGTATCCTTGTAAAGAAGATTTTTATACAGGGATGTTGTTATGAAAAAGAGAAATTTGAAACATTATATATGGTTAGATTTGTTTTTCCTGAGTTTGAAGAGTCATAGGCTAAAAAACTAGTAGTAGTTCAATTTTTTTCCCAATCCTAGGTCAAAGCCATAATTAACTATTGTACAGTCATAATTTGAACTGAAATGTGATACGGTGCATTATTCAAGCTATTGAATGTGAAACAAAAGAAGAAACAAAAAAGTCACAAAGTTCTCCTAGTGATCGATAGTACTGCTGCTTCCTAGAAACAACATAAGAAAGGAGATAGAGAGACACTATCGATATAATAAAGTTTTGTCCATGTTTGTCATTTTTATACGGTAACTTACTACAGACGAATTGTTAAAGCCATGTGAGAAAGTTAAAAACGAAATTACACTAACGTGTTTTAGTCCAAAGCTAATTATATTATTGTTAGAAATAAAAATAACGTGATTCATTTGAAATCTAATTCTATTTCATAATTCTAAAGAAAATTCGATGCAATAAAAATTCTTTTTTGAATATGAGATCTTGATTATGATAGTACATGAATACCCTCAATGATATTAGAAAGTGCATTCAAATTTAGGGACATGACGTAGCCCTAGTTATTTTGTAAGAAGCATAGTCTTGAAAAGAAAATACTCAGAACACTCACTCATCAAGTCCCTCTTGGGTAGCTCGTTTGGTCACGATAGCCCCTTGGAAGTCATTGTCCAGCTCCCCCACCAGGGATCGAGTCCTAGGGTTACCGTGTTTTGGGGGAAGGGGCCTCTCTTCCCTGGCCGGAAAAAAAAAAAAAGAACACTCAACCATCAATACAAACTCACTCTTTTAGCAAATACATAGATACAGATATTAATGAATCTTTGTAATTAACAAGGTACACCATGTTGGCCAATAAAAGCCAATGGTAGTAGGTAGAAAAGCTGGCATTAATGTGCACCAAGTTGAAGGTAACTATAGTATAGACTAGCATGGTTCTGGCCGCGCTATGCAGCGGCCTACCCACTGGTATAAACAGCTTAATCTGTAACAATGAGGATAATTTCCTAAAACATCATCATGTATATATAGGCTCAAGAGGTAAATACTATGCAAATCACAATAATACATTACATAAACTCAATCATTCATGTCTTAGTAGAATAGATACTTGGATGCCAGCCACAGTTACCTATTAGGAGGCTTAAATAAGCTTCATTGCCTAATGAAGTACAACATTGATGGTTAAACTATTACTAAGTATATTACGATCCATTACTTTTTAAGTCAAAAGAATAATGGATCATAATATAATTCAAAAGATATTGTCTAAGCAATGGAGGAAAGGCAATGAACAAAAGATTTAACAAAAGTACAGAAATAGGCCATATTAGTCTTCCTTTGCTTTAGCTTTCTTGGCTGGACTGTCTTTGATATTTGCAGGTGGACCATACGGTTTTGCAGGTTCTTTGGCAAACTCTTCAGGAGCCTTTGTTGGATGTTTAGCATGTATGTCTGCTGGTAAATCTTCTGGAAACTCAAGGCTTCTTTTTGCTCCACTGGTTGCAGATGTCTGGTTGTCTTTGTAAGAACTGGCTCTAGCAATTTCTTCAAGTACCAACTTTGTGCTTGGTGTGAACAATTGATCCTTTGATGATGTTTCTGCATGCCTTGCTGATGAACTGCCAAGTGCAGAAGAAACTTGAGTGTTTTCTGGAAGTTCCAGTGGAAGGGGACGGTGTGATAGTTCAGCTGCAGTGTAAGCCTTAATGACAGTATTCTTTCTCTGTAGTTGACCTTGGAAGGGAGTCTCATAGGATTTCAGAAAACAGACCACCGTGTACTTTTTCGAGGCATCATTAAGTTCAGTATCTATTTCAAAGCCCTGCACCAGAAAATTTTTTAGTTAGGTTCAGTGAATTCCTTTCTATGTATATTTGTCTGTATGGCTGAATATAAGATAGAAAATTCATACTTACATCTTCTTGTGCTTGCTTAAGCTGCAGTGGAGTGAACTCAATCAATTTTTCAGCATCTTCTCCAGATATAATGCAATGTATTGAGCTCGAAGCATCAGTTATAATAATTGGAATGCGAGCCCTTTAATTGAGTAGAGGAATTAAGATTAATATATGGTAACAAACGCGAATAATGTTTAATTTAGAACCATAAGTTAATGATCTAACCTGAGTTCAACTTCACTTTGCTGTTTTCATGAAGGACAGTGGATGATCCAGTCAATGTCAGCATTCACAATTTTGTGACAATTCGCACAAGCTGTAGTCCAATATTTGGTGAATCCATATGCAAGTTTGATAGTTCCTTGCACCTAAGCTGCCTTTTGCTGAGGCAGGCAACCATGAATGGTATTTGAATGTGAATTAGAGAGAAAATAGTTATATTTAAGCAAAATTTTAGAATAACAATATGCCATTTACAACTGGAAATGATGCCTGAAAATTGCTGATTGCTTTGATAGCTTCTTCATTTGGAGGAGGAAGTAAACAGTTTGCATCATTGTATGTTTTAGCATCAAGAAAATTTGTGATTTCTTCCTTGTTCATACTAAACCTGAACGATTATGTTTAGAGCATAAATAAAAAAGTTACCAGTAAAATAAATTCATAATTTATGAAAAAAATAAAAAGAAAACTATACTTACCATTGCTTGAAAGAGAGGTCATCTGGGAGTGGAGGATTTATCAGAATTCCAGATGAATACCTTGTAGTGAATGACAAAGCTGTAAAAATGATGAAATGTTTTAGTAGTAGAACACATGAAGTACTTAGAAGACAAACAGTAAAGGAATTATAATATATAATGAAAATTTTACTATTGAATGTGGTCACTTTAACACGGAGAGCTATGATTAGAGGAGTAGTGCTAATCATATCTGCTATTTTGCTCCCTTCATCATATTCAAATTCATTCCAGAGAGTCATAAGCATGAGTTTCTTCCTGTCAGATATAAGAAACAGCTGTAACTGCTATCTTTAAGGTAAAATGACTTAATAAAAAGGTAGTGTTCAGGTTTGATTTACTCTTCATTGACTATTATAATGTCTCTAGAAAAAGTATCCGGATCTGTCTGTTTTACTGGTAATGCCTGAATCACAAAGCCTCTGATATCTGAAGTAAAAATATTGATATGAATGTAAGCAACCAATAAAATATCAAATGATTGTCAAGTAAAGTAAAAAATAATGTAAAAAAAAAATTACTGCAAAGATTATCTGAATCAGCATATTTGTGCAGATCAGAGAAGTTTGTTAGCTCAAATAAGCAAGGCAACATAGGTGGCACAGGTTCAGTATAATTTTCAATCAAAGTCTTGTAGTTCAAAATCCAGGAGCATTCATAGGCCCCAACTCTGTATGTTGGGTCAGCAGGAATGACAATTGCATTAGAAACATAATATCTTTGATAAGGCTGCAGAAATTTGCTGAAGACCTTGATGTGTTGTTCATAGGTCACAACAGAAACTTTTGTTCCCTGATTAGGATTAGGAAAAGTTAGTCACAGATATATATTGAGTTATAGCCATACCTATCATGTTGATGGCTAACATCATATTTATGACACAGAAATTAAAATTATAGGAATGAATAGTAGTTAGGTGAGTATTCACTTGCAATGAAACTATAGTTCTGATATGATTAGATGAAACTATGGTTTGTATAGATGAAAAGGTTAACTGCCATAAGTATTTGAATTGCTGCAGTTCATTAGTTTTCTGCAAATTTAGAGAATTAAGATATTGCACTCCCACATGCTGTCTGCTACAGCTGGTCTTCATGACCAGGAGACATATGCATTTTTTCTATCGTTAAGCTTTTACAATTCCACTATCTTTTTACTGTGTGTGTCTTTTGTGAGATGTAATAAGCAATAATGTAACAGGGTAAAGAGAAATTCCATATGTATATGTTTGTGATATACTCATAAGAAAGGTTTATAATGCAAGAATAACTTTCTTATAAGGTGAAATTTTTCGGTATAAGTTTGAAAACTGACTTCTCATTCACTCTTTTTTTTTTTGGTGTCACAGATTGACAACATTGTTGTTTTTCTTCTGGAACAACAAGGCCTACTTGCTAGCCGGATAGAAAACCAAGTGGTAATCATCCCTATTCTCACCTTAGGAGCAGGATAGAAAAACAGGTCCTTTAGGAGCAGCCTGCTATAAATAAGAGATCAGAGTTCTAAATTCACTGATTACTATGTCAAAACAAGTGCTAATCATTCCTACTTGCTAGCCGGATAGGAAAACAGGGCTTTTAGGAACAACCTGATATAAGTAAGATATCAGAGCTCTAAATTCACTGATTACTATGTCAAAACAGCTGCCAATCATCCCTATTCTCAGCTTCAGCAAGTTTTCAAATATTTGGCAATGAACAGGCAAATGATTAAATGTTCATATACAGAATCTGAAATGTTCTCATTTATCAATTTAATGAGCAGAGAGACAGAAAAGTATTTGTTGACCTCAGTATCTGTGAGTAGAAAGCGCATAATTCGTCTAGGTGGAACTTCACGAGTCAGTTGGTTATGGCCTTTGTGAGCAACTTGTGCTAGAACAGTCCACTTTTTTGCTCCTTTCTGAATGTCTAGCACTGAAGATATATGTCTAGGCATGATGACCTATACTAGTAAAGAAATCAGATAGTCAATTAAACAAAATAAAAAGGTTCTAAACAAAAAAGGCCATGAATGTTAAAACCTGATAATGTAATCTGTGAAGCTTTAAGAACTTCTTTATATACTATATTTTTAGTATGATCAGTGCATGATTCATCAAAATAAATTGGCCTGATAAGCACTTTTACAGCCAAAGCTGTTTTGGCTCTTGAAAGTGCAACATATAATTGGCCATGTGAAAACACAAGTTCTTTCAAATATATACCAACAAAATCTAAAGTTTGGCATTGTGCTTTATTTATTGTCATTGCAAAGCAAAAACGAATTGGAAATTGTGTTCTCTTATATGGAACTGGATATTGTTCATCACTTGGTGGCTGCATGAAAATTCTATGTATAAAAACTTCTTTGCCACAAAAATCACCAACTGCAATTTTAGCACAAATAACATTCTTGCTCAAACTCTTTATTATCAGTCTAGTTCCATTGCATAATCCTTCGGCAGGATCAAGATTTCTTAAAAGAATTATTGAGGCATTGAGTTTTAACAGTAACCTATGTGGAGGTAAATTGCTAGGTGTAAGAGTGTTCAAAAGATCAATATATTCAGATTGATGATTTTCATTCAGTGTTTCATCATAGCTTAGGTACTCAGTTAAATCTCCTGGAAATTTTTTGATCAATTCATCATTTATTTCATCTACAAAGTTATTCTTTGTAGTTAAAATTGCTCTATTTTGTGAGCAATGCAGTTTCTTTGAAGGATCTTTAAATTCAGGATACACAATATTGATTAGCTTTTCAATTGCATCAGTCTCATTATTATAGTTAACTATAATTGAAGATGGAAGTTTTACTATGTCATTCTCATCTGTTTCCTGTGTTCTATCTCCAATTTTTAAAAGAAACTGCGTGAATGAAGGATCTAATTTTGCTCTCGTGTTCTCTGTTAATTGCAATTTCTCTAATTTGTGCCATAATGGAGAATTTATCAAACATGCATTTATCATTTCAGCTTTTGTTCCTTTTCTAACAACTGGTAATGTTTGTCTAAAATCTCCACCAAGTACCACTACCTTTCCCCCAAATATTTCTTCTGAATTCATTAAATCTCTTAAGAGATCATCTAAAGCTTCAATTGCTGCCTTTTTAGACATTGGTGCTTCATCCCAGATTATAAGTTTTGCTTCCTTGATCATTGCAGCTAAAGAAGTTTGTTTACTGACCCGACATGTTGCACCATCAAAGATATCTATTGGAATTTTAAATCTGGAATGTGCAGTCCTTCCACCTGGTAAAATGGAAGCTGCAATTCCTGATGTAGCTGTAGCAATGATAGGGTGTCATTTGTTAGTAATTTTTATTAGTAATTTTCCCTTTTATCCCTGATAAATAGTGTGCTAAATTCTGATATTTACTCATATTTGGTATCTGGACTTAATTTCAGAAATGAAGCAGAAAACCACTAAAAAGGAAGGACTTTATGGAAAATAGGGAGACTTCTAAGGGTTTCAATTCTTGGGCCCTTGAATTGGTGGGGGACCACAAGCTAGTGGAAGGCATCAAGTCACTTGGGGCTCCCAAAAGAAAGCTACGGAAAGAGACTTGGGGCAAGAAGTACTTTGAAGGCTTTGTCCACATGTGTGGGGACCACCTAGATAGCTTGAGTCTATCTTTCTTTTATTGCTTAAATAGGGATAACGTAGAGTAGCAGGGATATCTCTAGTTTTAGTCTTTTAGTGTAGTTTTAGTTTTCCTTCTTTTGACTGGCCTCTGACACACGCCAGGTGTTCGACAAAATTCCCCAACGGGAAAAACACATTTTATTCCTTGCTTCTTAATAGAAAACGCTATGCCTTTGCAATCCATTAATTCGTGTGGTGATTTAATTATGCGGCGTGGCTAAATCTTCCATCTAGTCAAGGGTCAACTCGACGGCGCAGTCCCGAAAATCTGTGAGATCTAATTAGTTTTCACGTGTTCCTTTATTTATTAATATTTGCACGTTATCTGCTTGAATTTTCATGGGATTATTTTATTAATTGGATGTCAAGGGCCCGATGTTCAATGTGATTTATTAATCTCGTGCCAATTTAGTCAATTAAATCCGTAATTGTTTGATTGATTAATGTTAGTGGCAACTGGTGTGTTTACACATTAGGGAAACGTGCAATCTAATTTAAATAACCCTCGTAGCGTGTTATTGGTTAGGGCTAGGTTTTTCTAGTTATTAATGCAATTGGAAAATTAATTCCTACGGTCGTACCTAGGAGTACTTTTCTGGTTAGAGGTGATTAATGGTCGTACCTTGGTCATCTATAATTTAAGGAAAAATTGGTCGTCAGACTATAACTAGCCTATTAATACATTAAGTGAACCTCTCTTGCATCAATGATCGGATGATTGGATTGTGCCTGAGTAGTTGTATCCTTGGGTAGAATTTATTTATTCTTGATTTAATTCCTGTTTTACTTGTACTAGTGATTTATTTATTTTTAATTAAATTGTTTAATTATTTTTAGTTTCATTCCGGTGAAATCCCCCCTTATCAATTGGACTTTAAAAAGAGACAGATATCCCCAGTCCCTGAGGAGACGACCCTACTTGCCACTGTCTACTATTTAGTAATTTTTGTCTATTAATTAATTCTGGTATATCGGGTTAAGCAAACTCTTCGGGAACAGGGTGAATCAAGTAACCCATTGCACACCTAGAGTCCCTGCTCCAGTACCTAGGATTAATTATTGACTGCTTTTAGTGGTATCTAGGTTCTATATTTATTATTATTATTGCACAGGCTGACGACCTGTCAATTTTTGGCGCCGCTGCCGGGGAACGACGTTATTATTTGTTTCTTTATTAAGTTCATTTTCGCTCTAATTTTCTGGTATTTTTCTAGTGTATGCCGCGATCGTCTCGTACAGGTAATTTGGTTTTTGACCCTGAGGTAGAGAAGACTGCGCGTAGGACAAGAAAAGAGACCAGACAACTCCGAGAGGAGCACTCCAGTGCTACATCTCAGAGACCTGAGCCAGAAGTTGAACCAACAGATTCATTTGGGGACACTTCGAGTGACTCAGAGCAAGAAGAAATCCCCATGGCTAACACACAGACATTAAGGGAGTTGGCTGCCCCTGATTTAAATCAGCAGCCTTTATGCATTACTTTCCCGAGTTTGAGTGATAACACTTCCTTTGAATTGAAATCAGGTCTAATTCATCTTTTACCTTCTTTTCATGGCTTACCAGGTGAGGAGCCGTATAAGCATCTGCAGGAGTTTGATGTCGTGTGCAATAGTATGAAACCCCCGGGAATCACTGAAGAGCAGATAAAAATGAGGGCGTTCCCCTTCTCCCTGAAAGATTCTGCGAAGGACTGGCTGTACTACCTGTCACCAGGTAGCATCACCACGTGGGACCAATTGAAGAAAAAATTTTTAGATAAATATTTTCCTGCATCCAGGGCTGCAAGCCTAAGGAAAGAAATCTGCGGGATCAAGCAACATCCAGGGGAGTCACTCTATGAGTATTGGGAACGGTTCAAGAACTTGTTACACAAGTGTCCCCAGCACCAGATAAGTGAGCAGTTGCTCATTCAGTATTTTTATGAGGGGCTCCTATTCAGAGATAGGAGCATAATTGATGCTGCAAGTGGAGGGGCACTGGTGAACAAGACCCCTCAGGAAGCACGGGAGCTAATAGAGGGGATGGCAGAAAATTCACAACAATTCGGTACGAAAGAGGATGTCCCAATACGCAAGGTGAACGAGATAGAGACACCATCTGTCCAGCAGCAGCTAACTAAGTTGACCTCGTTTGTGAGGCAACTGGCTGTAGAGAGAGCAACTCAGGCCAGGGTGTGCGGGATTTGCACTGGTATGGGACACTCTACTGACATGTGCCCAATGCTTCAGGAAGAAACTGCAGAACAGGTGAACATGGCTGGTCACGCACCCGCGCCAAGAAGAGCCTATGACCCGTACTCGAATACGTACAATCCCGGCTGGAAGGACCACCCAAATCTCAGTTATGGAGGAAATAGGCAGCCCAACTATACACCGAACAGGCAGTCTAATTTCGTGCCAAATAAGCCACCAGGGTACCAGCAGCAGTACCAACCCCGACCACCTCCGCCCCCAAGCTCTGGTCCATCTTTGGAGGAGATGATGAAACAAGTGATGGCAACCCTCACGCAAAATCAGCAGAGGACGGACTCCGAAATGCAGGACATGAGGAATCAGATAAGTCAAATGGCCACAACAATCAACCGTTTGGATTCCCAAAACCAAAGTAAATTGCCGTCTCAGCCCGAATTAAACCCGAAGAATGTTAGCGCCATGACCTTGAGAAGTGGCAAGGAGGTCCAAGGACCTGACCCGGTGATTCCTAAGGACAAGGACAAAGATCGAATTGAAAAAGAGTTGGAAGAGGAGGGCGGTGACAATAAAAATTCAAAGGTAATCCCGGACCCACTCATGCCAGTTAGATCCAACCCACCTCCCTTCCCAAGCAGATTGGAGAAACCAAGGAAGCAGGACAAGGAGAAAGAGGTCCTAGAGATCTTTCGCAAAGTGGAAATCAACATTCCTCTTCTAGATGCGATTAAGCAGGTACCCAGGTACGCAAAATTTTTAAGGGACCTGTGTGTCAACCAAAGGCGATTGAAGGGAGATGAGAGAGTGGTAGTGGGAGAAAATGTGTCAGCAATCCTGCAACGAAAGCTTCCACCGAAATGCGGTGACCCAGGTATGTTCACTATTCCTTGTAGAATAGGCAATATCTTGATTGGAAAGGCTATGTTAGATCTAGGAGCCTCAATTAATGTGATGCCCAAGTCTATATATGCCTCGTTGAAGTTAGGACCTCTGAAAGACACTGGAATAATAATCCAACTGGCTGACCGGACCAATGCATACCCTGGCGGGTTGATTGAGGATGTTTTAGTGAAAATTAATGAATTGGTTTTCCCTGCTGATTTTTACGTGCTTGATATGGATGATGAATACTCTCACGACCCATCACCTTTACTGTTAGGTAGACCCTTCTTGAGCACAGCTCGAACTAAAATAGATGTTAATAAGGGCACCCTATCTATGGAATTTGATGGTGAGATTGTTCATTTTAACATTTTCGAATCTATGAAGTATCCGTCAGAATCACATGCTAGCTCTGTCTTCTCTATAAATGCTATTGACTCTGCTGTACGTGAAGTTTTCGAAATTGAAGGCAGGGATGAGCTGGAAGTTGCCTTGACCAGGCACTTCGAGTCAGAGATGACCGCTGAGATAGAGTTGAGTGAAGAGCTCAAATGTGTGATTGGAGCGTTGCAGACGTTGCCAACCACAAAGATAAGGTATGACCTCGCACCCGTGTTTACACCTGAACCTCACCAAAGGCTACTTCCATCTGTGGTGCAGGCGCCTGTCTTAGAGTTGAAACCGCTGCCAAAACACCTAAAGTATGCGTACTTAGGCGAGGGGGAGACACTCCCAGTGATTATCTCTGCCAGTTTATCAACAGTCCAAGAAGACAAGTTGATTCGAGTTTTGAGGGACCATAAGCAGGCGATAGGATGGACTATCGCCGATATCAAGGGAATTAGCCCCGCGGTATGTACACATCGGATTCGACTCGAGGAGGGCGCTAGACCTATTCGGCAGGCTCAAAGGAGATTGAATCCTCTCATGATGGAGGTAGTGAAGAAAGAGATCCTAAAACTACTGGATGTGGGGATAATTTTTGCTATATCAGATAGCCCCTGGGTAAGTCCAGTACAGGTGGTCCCAAAGAAGGCAGAGGTGACGGTAGAATCAAATCAGGAGGGTGAGCTCGTGCCAGTCCGGAAGCCCACTGGGTGGCGGCAGTGCATAGATTATAGG
>NC_040042.1:2196949-2254339 GCF_003713205.1 Coffea eugenioides
ATGGGGGAAGCAATCACATAATTAACACAAGGAAATAGCTTTAAATCTAAAAAATTGTCTAAATGGTGTGTTTAAACATCCAAAAACTGTCTAAACACTTGCATTGATGTTGAGTAACTTTTTGACCAACACAAATACACCAATTAGTAGTGAAAGGTTGAAACTCTTGATCATTTTTAATTTCAACTCTATAAAAGTCTAGTAAGGATGGTTTGCTATAGAAGATCATTTTTCTACTACTAGAATTCTTTGCAAAAACACACCATAGTTCAAGTAGATTTATCTAATTTTGTGCAAGAGTTGAGACAAATACCTTTCAAATTATCCTAAAGGATATTTGTCCAAAATCTTTGCATGCAAAATTATGAACAAATAAAGTCTAAAGAAAAGTGATAATGTATACACTGTCAGTGTATATAAGATTTACTTATACTCTTTCACACATTCCTCTTTTTTCGAGTACAACATCATTTGACCTAAAAACAAAAATGAACAAATGAACAAATAAAGTGCAACATCATTTAGTCCAATAATAAGCATTGAAATTATCTATACATCTACTATTCAGTTAAAAGAAACAAGGTAGGGGAATATTTAAAGCTTACGTTAAAGTAACTATACTATTATCGAGTCCATGGGTTTACCAATAAATCATTAACAGGGCCAAAGTGCTAAAATCTGGCTTTTGGCATTAATAGGTGCACAAGCACTGGTGTTCTGAAATTTGAAGATAATTTATACTGACCCTTTGGATGCCTTTCTGCTTATTGCGTGCCAAGTATAATTTTGTATTCTTAATTAGTTTCAGCTACTCTCGGCTAGATTTCACAAAAGAATTCATCAGAAACCTGAATTGAGCTTAGGTCTTGAGTTGCTTTTTCTGTTCCACTCAGAAGAAATAACTTTCCTCTGCATCACGTATTCCTGGAAAAAAAAAAAAAAAGGAGTAGAAATTAGTTCCACAGAAGGAGGAGGTTATATATGTCAGCAGAAGCTGCAAGAGACTTTGTAGCAGTAGTTTTATTTCTTCGTCAACGAAATCAACAATGTCCATTCCAGCCGCGTTTTAACTTTATTCCTTCCCTTGTTAAATAATTCGGCATCATTGCTTTTGCACGATGCTGCGGTAGTCACTCCTTTATCTTTATCCGACCAAAGGACCCACAGCTGAAAGAAGGTCCTGAAGGCTGATCACCCCACCATTTGCACAGTCTTCTTAATAGCTTCCATGATTTTGTATTCTAATTTCTAAGCAGCTTCGTCTTTCAAACTCGCGTTGCTGCCTATCTTCCTGTCTTCAATTTCCATCATGTTTCTTGCTTTAGTTTCTTCTAATTGGTTAATTCTTTCTTTTTCTTTTTGATAAATACTGCACCATATAGCATCAAAGTTCATCAGCTTATGAATCTATAACCTACTCCTCCTCCTACCTTTCAAGATAGAACAAGTGGACTGTCCTATAAACCAGAAGCCGCCTTCCCCGCATTCTCAAGTTAAAGAGAAGGACTGAAAATGGCAGAAGAAGTTCTCTCTTTTGTGCTGGATCAACTCTCAACTTTTCTGCGCGAGGAGGGACGACTATTGGGAGGGCTTCGGCAAGAGGTCCAGTTCATCAGGGACGAGTTGGGGCACATGAGAGCTTTCCTGAGAGAGGCAGAAGAAAAAGAAGAAGATGCTCAACCCAGGCTCCAAGAATGGATCAAGCAAGTGCGAGAGGCTGCTTATGACACTGAAGACATTCTTGATGAATTTGTAGCTCGCTTTGCTCGGCATCGCACAACAGGATTCTACGGCTCTGTTCGGAGAATATTCAGCTCCATCAAGAATTTGAGAGCTCGTCATCGAGTTGCTAGCGAAATACAAAGCATCAAGTCCAGAATCAATAGTATTTCTGAAGGTCATCAAAGATACCAATCCGAATATGGTATCTCTGCCCAAGCGTCCAGCTCACTTTCTGCTGTGAACAACACAACATGGCGCTATAGCAGAGATGACGCACTGCTTGTGGAAGAAGCTAAATTAGTTGGCATTGACCAGCCCAAGAAGCATCTAATTTCTCAGCTCCTCCGAGGGGATGATTACCAACTAAAAGTTGTTTCAGTGGTTGGTATGGGAGGACTTGGCAAAACTACCCTGGTGAAAAGAGTCCACGAGGATCCTGAAGTCAGAAAGCATTTCCCAGTTCGTGCTTGGGTAACTGTCTCTCAGACATGTGACTTTCAGTACCTCCTCAAAGACTTGATTCGGCAGTTACACAAGGAGGGGAAGAAACCAGTCCCACAATCGATCGAGTCTTCGAATACCACCGAGCTGAAAGAAATTATCAAAGATTTTCTTCAACAAGCTGGAAGGTATGCAATTGTTTTTGACGATGTATGGGACGTGGAATTTTGGAATACCATCAAATTTGCACTGCCCGAGAGTAGCCACGGCAACCGTGTCCTGCTAACAACTCGAAGAGCTGATGTAGCCTCTGCCTCTTGCATTGAATCTCGGCGTTTTGTCTACAGAATGAAGCCACTCTCTGTAAAGGATTCGAGGACCCTGTTTTACAACAAGATCTTTAATGGTGGTAATTGCCCTGGCCATTTGATGGATGTTGCCAAAGGTATATTGGACAAATGTGAGGGCTTGCCCCTTGCAATCCTTGCAATCAGCGGGCTTTTGGCTTCGAAAGATGTAAACAGAATAGACGAATGGGAGATGGTTCGACGCAGCCTTGGGGGTGAATTAGAAGGCACGGGTAAGCTGGACAGAGTAAAAAAGATACTGTCTCTCAGTTATAGCGACCTGCCTTGGCATCTCAAGATATGTCTGTTGTACACAAGCATTTATCCAGAGGATTACAAAATAGGGTGCCTAAGACTTGTTAACTTATGGATTGCTGAGAGGTTTGTAGAATGGAGAGAAGGAATGAGTATTGAAGATGTAGCCTGGGGTTATTTTATTGAACTCGTCAGTAGAAGTCTGATTCAAGTGACGGGCGTGTTTTATGAAGGATCACCCGACACTTGTCGAATTCATGACCTATTGAGAGAAGTTATTCTTCTCAAGTCAAGGGAACAAAACATGGTCACAACTACTACTGGACAATCAATGATGTGGCCGTCCGACAAGGTACGCCGTCTAATAGTCCATAGTAGCAGCAGTAACAACACCCAACACCTCCAGCAAATGCAAAATTATTGCTTTGATCACCTTCGGTCGTTCGTTAGAATTGGATCCACTAATCCGCTGCTATACAAAATGTTGTTATATGATGTTTTAAGGAGTAGCAAGTTGTTAAAGGTTTTGGATTTGAGAGGTCAAAAGAAACAGAAGGAAATACCAAATGAGATTTTTAAGATGTTTCATCTCAAGCATCTGGACCTATATGGTACAGGAGTGGAGAGAGTCCCAAAAGCCATTGGAAAGCTTCAACATTTGGAGTATCTGAATTTGGGAAAAACTGGAGTTAGGGAATTACCCATGGAAATCCTAAAGCTGCAAAAACTTCGGTTTCTCGAAGTATATCAACAAGTCGATTCTTCAGATGATAATTATGGATTTCACGGATTTAAAGCTCCATCCAATATGGGAGGGCTTCTTGCCCTAGAAATATTAAGTTACATAGATGCTAGTAGTGGATCTATAATCATTAAAGAGGTAGGAAAGCTGACCCAATTAAGAGAATTACGTATTACTAAGTTAAGAAGAGAAGATGGAAAGGAGCTCTGCTCCTCCCTTGCCAACCTCACCCGTCTTCGGGAATTAAGCATTGCTTCAATTGGAAAAGGTGATGATCATGAGATAATCGATCTAAATCATCATCCTCCTTCCCTTTCTTCTTCTTCGTTTCTTCAATCTCTTCGTATGCTGATTTTGCGTGGCCGCTTAGAAAAAATGCCACAGTGGGTAGCTCGTCTTCGCGGCTTGGTAAGAATAGATTTGAATTGGAGCAGGTTAAGGGGTGAGGAGGATCCGCTTGAATCCCTCCAACATTTGCCCAATTTGCATCATATTAACTTCTGTGGATCTTACCAGGGAGAAGGGTTGTGCTTCAAGGCTGGAGGGTTCCTAAAGCTGAAGTCGATGCACTTAAAGAGAATGGAAGGGTTGAGATGGATGAGAGTGGAGGAGGGTGCATTGCCTCGTCTCCAAAAACTATTTCTGCAACAACTTCCATTGCTAGAGGAGTTACCTTTGGGTATTCAGCACTTGAGCAATCTTCAACGGCTGTCTCTGTATGAGACGAGTTCTCATTTGAGAGAGAAGGTGTTAGAGAATCAGGAGGAGGAAAGTGAAGATTACAGAGGGATCGCACACATTCCTGAAGTTCTCATTGGGTACTATACAGATGATAGGAAATGGAGAGAGCGCCGGCTATGGGAGGAGGAGAAGAAGAAGAAAACATAATCATTCCCCTTTCTCTGGTTTGCACCCTCTCTGTTGTGGACAACACTGCTTTTGTTTTTTATTTTTTATTAGTAAATTTTTTCCCCTTCAACATCCGTGACCGTGAGAGAAGTTAATCATCTTCTGTGTCTTACCTCCTTATTTATTGTATGTATTGATGTTGTTAATGTATAGTATTACTCTTTATCTTTTTGTGTCTTAATCTTTATTTAGCAAACGATCAATTTTAAATTTTGGTCAGAGATAATATGTAAACCTATAAATTTTGGTTTGTCTGGTAAATGAAGCGGCATACACCAAGCTTATCATGCGACTCTTTATTATGCGAATGTTGCATATGTTGATCATTTCCAAATCTGCTCTTTCCTTCCCAAATTTGCCAGTGTTTCATCATTGACTATTATAATTACTTTGTGCTAATAAACTTACAATATTTATCACTATTTCTTAAAATATTTTTACACTCAAAATCTACATTTCGTTCTCTTTTAGGAATTATCACAAAACGCAAAATTTGAATTCATTCAATTCACTCTAAAATTTTTTTTCCCTAAACTAGACAAATCGGGGTGCACAATCAATAATCTTCTAGTCGTATAGAAGGACACGTCACTTTTTCATTCTTTTTTTTTGCAAGTATTATTAGAAAATCAAAAGATATGGTTTATGTTGTCAATTAGGAACAAAAGTGTAGATGATCTACGTATGTGTATGTTGGCAATCAAGAGCAACAACGGACCCATTTGCTCTAGCAATGTAAGGGCTAGTTAATATTAAGTTGGGTAAATTGCATGTTATCCCCTATGATTAGGTACTTTACCACATAATCTCTCTATAGTTTAAAAAATATATATAATCTGCTCATAGTTTGAATTAAAGTGCCATCTTTAATTTTTTTCATTAAAACTAACGATCAATAGTAAAAGGTCAAATCAAACTAATAAATTGACAAATTTATCTTTTCATTACTTGAAGAAATTTAAATAAAAAATAGATAAATAAGAAATAGAAAATGCCATTAAAATTTTGGTTTAAAAACCTATAATGATATTTGTAGTCAAAAAAGATTTGGTATTTTTTGTTTCTCATTTACTTTTTTTATATTTCCCTTCCATCCTTTTTGTTTCTTATTTATTTATTTTTATTTTTTATTTTCCTTCCATCTTTTTTTTTATTTGGAGAAAATTAAGGCTTTGTTTGGATAGAGTATTATGCCAAATAGTTACTTGAAATGATTACTGTAGTGCTTTTTGTGATGTAATGTATGTGAGATAAAAAAGTGGATTGAAAAATGTGTTTATGATGTAAAAGAAATATTTTTTTTGAAAAATTTTGCTATCCAAAGCATAGGTTTTCAAAATCACCTCTTCTCTTCCCAGGGAGAGAGAAAGAGAGAGAGAGAATAGTGAAAGCGTAAATTTATCAAATTATTAGTTTGATTTTGACTTTTACTATTAACCGTTAGTTTTAACAGAAAAACTAATAGCGACGCGTTAACCCAAATCATGATGGGGTTCCATATAGGTTTTTAAACTATGGAGAGAGTTATGTGGTAAAGCACAAAATCACAAAAGCACGGAACTATAGAGAATTCAGGACCTAATACATAACAATCTCAGCTAGATAGATGCTCACATCAATCTCCTTGTTCTTTGATATTGAGCTTGCCGTAGAACCATCAGCAATTCCAAACTGTACTATTTGATCTTCAGACATGGAAAGGCCCTCATATATCAAACTAGAAATGCAAAATCGACCGGGGTTTGCCTCAGCACTGGACAGAGTTATTACCAAAAATTACCTCAAAGAGAAAACATACAATAAGTAATGTTACTGTCCCCAGCCCACTCCTTGCACAACTTAGCTCATTTTTCCAAGGCGTGCTTCTCCTTGTCCTCTCACTATTCCCACAGCTCATAACAGCCCGCGACAGCTGAGTAAGAAGGCTCAGCATTCGCGGCATTACAGCATTGCATGTTGTTCCATATGAGATGATGGGCTATAAATAACTTCTGCTTTACTTTTTTTTTTTTTGTGGGAAAAAGACAGATAACTTCTGCTAGTAGTAAAGTTGAACTCGTATTCTTTTGCAGTGTAATTAATTGAAAAATCAAACGATGAGAATTATGCAGGCAACCAAGAACCAATGCTGATGATTAGATTTAGCAACATGTGGGCAATCATGAACGATTGGCTTTGCAATTGGTTTGATTAACGTATATCGCTAGCCAAAAAAAAAAATAATAATATGAAGAGAGGATCTCTAATTAACTTTCTTTTTTGAAATTTAGGAGGCTAGTTTCTAATAGATAGATCAGATTTGAACCCTCATATTCCTTCTCAAATTTCTCTCTATTGATTACAACATCATTTGACCCCCAAAAAAGGGTTCAATATCATGTAGTCTCAAAAAGCATTAAAATAATATATATAACTACAATTCATGTAAAAAAAAAAGGATAAATTACATATAATCCCCCTATAATTTTCTTCAATGCCACGTAACACGTCTAAAGTTTCACAATAGTAATATAACCTTTATGTGGTTTTATGCAAAATAGAAAATGAAAGAATGCATCATCAATTAGATGATTGAGCCAAACACATTCTAGATGACGTATGTGATGGAATCATAAAATCCACTTAATCCTCTATGATTTGTATAAATACCTACCTTACCTTATGCATTTATCCACACAATTCCCCTACGGTTTTATCCAAGGTGGTTAGGCATTTATTCGCTTTAGTATTAGAGTAAGGAAATTATTAATATTTGAACTAACGACGTTGCAGAGATTATTTTTCGTAAAGTTATATTGAACCTAAGCGAGTGAAATATATATTTTACTATGTTATAGGGTTATACGACAATGAGTGAAACCATAGGAAGTTATGTTTAATTTACCCTAAATTAAGGGTAGGGGTACTTAAAGCTTAGGCTAAAGTAACTACATTATCATGGAATTCAAGGTTTACAAATAGTGTAAAAATGGCTTCTTGGCGTTGGTAGGTGAAAACAAACTGTGCTTACAGATTTCTCAGTAGCTTCCTAAAAGTTTCATTCATAATTTTCTATTCTTAACTTCGTCCATGACTTAGTCCAACCATAGTAGCACTACCAACATTAATGTCTAATGTCTTCTTAAATCAATCCCCGACTGCCGAGTTACAGAAATTGAAATCTCACTTTCCCCAGTCCATTCTTCAACTGACGAGAAAGGAGAAAAAAAAAATCTAAAACCAACTTTAACCCACAACATGCTCAAAACTCAGCTGCAACCCTACTCTCCTGTAACTTTGATAGAATATTCATTTTGAGTTGGGTTTTTCTTTATCTATGGTAGTAGATTCTCGTTCTCTTGTGATCTTTCCTCATTTCTACTTAAACACACATGTATATTTATGCCGAAATTTGGTCAGATATTTTCTATTATGTACCATAAGAGCACAAAAAGAGAGATGAGCCCACCATAAAATTGCAACATAGTCACTTACTCCCTTAATTGAGAGTATTTTGTCGTATGGGTGCAAAACAAGTCGTGCCCAATCAAATTACTCACCAGCATGTTTTGTCAAAACTTAGGTTAACCAAGTTCAATATTTAATTAGTTCGAGTATCTCAAATTGCTTGAAGAGTTCAAGTTCGAGTCTACTATATGAAACTTGAAAATTCGTCAAGTTCAGTTGAACTCAATCGAGATTTAAATGTAATATATCCTTTTGAAAATTTTTAATATTTATTAGTGTGAAATGTCAATTGTATCCTGATTTAAAATTTAAAATTATATAAAATATTAATTTATATTACCTATGCTTCATTGAGTTTGATTAGACTCGACTGATTAATGTCCACATAGTTAAAGCGAGTCCATCTCTTATTCTTTGGCACAACGCAAAAGAATCCTATATTAAGGCCCTATTTGGTAACCCGCTTCAACACGTAAATTTAATGGATTCAGATCTTAACATATTCAAACTGTCTGATAATTAAAAATTGAACATCTGAATTAATTAAGTGGCACTAAATTTTCTAAGTAAAACTTAGTCCTAAAATTAAGTGATAAGTTATTCACTTATCATTGAGGTTGCGTTTGATAAAACTGAAGTCTGAAAACTGAAATATGAATTTATTGAATTATTAAATATTAAATCTAATACATTTGAGTGCATATCACATTCAGTGATAAATAAATAGCTTATCACTTAATCTTGGGAACAAGTTTTGTTTAAGGAATTCAATGCCACTTAATTAATTCAAATGTTCAATTTTTTGTTATCAAACGGTTTGAATATATTAAGATCTGAATCGATTAAGTTTGATGTTGAGAGCTAAATCCTAAAAGGAATAAAAAGGAGAGTTGGCTTGTGAACAATAGTCATGGTCCCCTATGGATACCTTGTCTAGGTGGCTAAATATGGAATATCAGGTGAACATTTGATTTGTTAGAGTTAGGACTGAGTTGGGATGTGCGGCTGGTAGGTGATGTGGCGATGTGATTTTACTAGCTAACCCTTATCTCTCAATTTTACCCCTTAATTAGTTATTGATGTGAGCTTGTAGGCTTGGTTATTGGGTCTTTTCATAATGATACAGTTGGACGGTAGATTGAGATCCATCAGTGCGATTGGTTTCTCCATCTTCTGTTCCAACCCTATCGTAAATTAGTCCAAGAACTTCTCCATCTTCTATGAAGTCTAAAACCGACCGAATTATGCAGAAAATTTAGAGGCAATTCAGTTAATAAAAGTAATTGAGATTATAAATTTTTCAAATTTTGGGTATCTAATATTGCAACAAGCTTATTTCAAATGTGCACATGACTGCTTTGACAGAAGAATAAAGCTTCAGGGGATAAGGAAGCATGAAATTTCCGTGTTCTTCAAGCTCAGAATCGTATTGAATGTGAGATGGCCAGGTTTGTTTTCTTTCACCTCCAGCAAAACTTTTTTTTTTTCTTTCTAATTGATTCGTTTATGTTTATCCTTTTGTTATGGCATTTAAATTATACCAAGTTTCAGGCTTTGCCAGTTGTTCTTCTGCTCTTAAATGCTCATTGGATTCTTCTGGCATTCTTTGCATGCATATTTCTGATTTATTGTTGGGTCCAATTACTGCTCTAATACTGATAGTAGGGAAGATAGGGCCATTGGGGTGATTTTGGGGGCAATTCCCCAATGCGTATTGTTTTCACAGCACACACTATTTTCAAGTACCTATTATTTTGGATTTTTTGATTAGTTTTTATTACAAATTTGTTGATCATTTATATGCTCTAAATTTGATCCTGGAAGATAATTCTTATGTCAGGTTCTTAATTATTTTCGGTCAAATTTTTATCCACCACCCTTGGAAGCTGCTTTCTTCTTTACTTTGCCTGCCTTATTTGGTTGGTTGGGCTCAAGTATTTTGTGTCCTTAGAGTCAAATATGTTTTTAATCTTTTGCTGGATTTCTGCTTTTGAGGCCTTCAGACATGACGATGAGTCCAAGAAGTTCTTCCATTGCATTTTGGTAAACTTGAAATTTCGTCTCTGTTTCAGCATTTCATTTCATTTGCATTCTACAGTTTATTTGTTGTTTCTCTTTCTCCCAGATTTAGTGTTTTCTTATTAGTCGAAATTTAGGATAAAGTATTTGAAAATTTGCAGATATATACGATCATTCTTAACCAGTTTTCCTTAAAAAGGATTGTTGCATCATTCCCCATCTTCCAAGGGACTAAACCTCTTAGGTAATAGTCATTTTGTATGACTTAGTTCAAGTCAAAGGATGAATGTTCTTTATACTCTATGTTCCTGTTGTTTGATGATATAGAGGGAGCTCTTTAATTTGTATCCACTTACTACATGCTAATTGTTTTAAAAGGCTTGATTGGAAATGTGAAACCCGCGATTTTTGGCCCCTATTTTATTATGGCATTATTGTAATTTTTCCAATTAATTAAAAAGATAAAATTTGCTAGGTAAAAGAAAAAAAAATAAAGTAACTGTAGGATGGGCTAATGGGCTCTAATAAAGTAAAACTCTGACTCAAGCCACCTATTAGTAAGTATTGCTAGGGTTAGAATTTTACTAAAACCCTAGACAGAAAAATAATCCTAGTCTTACCTCTCTTTCGTCTACCTCCCTAGAGCAAGAGCCGTCAGAAAGGAGGGAAGGAGAAGCAGGCGACACCATCAATCGATCCGACGACTAGGCACCTAAACCTGTAAGTTTCGATTCTTTTTGGTTGTAAATAGTGGTATTAATTGTTCTAGGAAATCTTATGGACATGTATTATTGCTATATAGGTTTAGATATATATGTTTCGATAAGATTCACATCTGGATTAATAGAAATAAGAGGGTGATTTTAATCCTGATATTATAGGGTGTTTGAATCTGTTTTTAAACAAAAAAAAAAAAAAAAAAGAAGAGGAAAGGGAAGAGCGGCGGCGGCTGCCGCTGCTCTGTTTCGGCTAGGCGTTGCAGAGGCAACGCCACAGGAAGTATACCAAAGGTTGGCCTTTCGGCCAACCCAAGACCAATGTTTTTAAACTCGGACCGGTCAGTGAACCGGAGAGGTGGCCGGTTCGCGGTTCGACCGGTCCAACCGGCCGGTTCAAAGGTTCACTGTTTTTTTTTTTTTTTTTTTTTTTTTTTTTTTTTTTAGTGTTAAGTACTAAGCAGGTTTCATTCTACACTTGAACTTTACCAACATAACTTAATTTAAGTTATGATAATAATAAATTTTCTAAAAATTATACACAAAACATGGAATGATAAATATAATTAAAATATCATAATTCACCACAAGTTTTCATAAATTCATTATAAACATAAATAGATACAATCCAAATGTGCACCAATTATCACAAATAAAACAAAAAAATAAATAAATTAACATATTGAAAATTCTTTTACAACCCTAAAAATCCATAAAAGAGTTCAAGTTAAGACAAAACTATTTGAATAGCAAACTTTTATCAGTGATATGATAAGGCAACCCACACCACTTCACAATTTCATCAACTTTAAGCTTGAAAAAGTTAAAATTTTATTATAAAAATATAAAATCAATTGCTCAAACTAAAAAAAACTAAAATTTTTGAAAAACAAAATATATACAGTTAACCATAAAAAATTAATTGCTACTAAACATTACTAAATTAACATGTTTATCTTAAATTCAATGATCCTTATACCATTAATTTTATTAAATTCAATTAAATCAATAGGCGGCTTCGATTTATGTTGCCAACTACCCTATTTTTGACCAACGACCAATGTTATTATTTGTAATTCCTACCCAATTCCTACAGCGGATGTGCACTAGCTTTTTGGCAAAAATTTTTTCATCCTTAATTAATCGAATAAAATAAAAGCAAAAATGAGGGAAACATATGAAAATTGAGGGGAAAAAGAAGAAAATGCAAAAAATCAACTAAAGATAATAATTTGAAAAAAAACCTTGAAAAGAAAAAAATTAAACTTACTAAAATGTTGGAAAACAAGAAAAGTTGAAATTTTCAACTTGTTTACAATCTGCTAAAGATAATAATCTGATAATAATGGTGAAGACTTGAGAAAATCTTGTTGTGGATATTTGGGTTAAAAATGGTTAAGAAGAAAAAATTGAAAAAAAAAAATAAGAGAAGAACTTGATGTTTTAATATATTTTTTAGTCAAGTAGAATTCTCAACAAACTTAAGTACAGTCTAGTGGTAAAATTGTCATATTTAAACTTGGAGACCCAGGTTCGAATCTTAGCTACACCATTCTTAATATTTTGTTGAAGAATTTAAAAAACCGCCGGTTCACGGTTCTTAACGGTTCGCACGGTTCGTCCGGTTCGTCCGGGTTTCAACGGTTCTCCATGAACTTCCGGCTTTAACATTAGACCGGACCGGTGACATGGCCGGTTCGCGGTCCAACCGGTCGAACCGGCCGGTCCGGTCCGGTTCTGAAAACATTGCCCCAAGACCGAGCACAAAATTAAAAAAAAAAAAAAAAGTGCTGGCGACAATGAATAAAACCCATGGTTGGCCTTTCGGCCAACCAATGGAAGCAGAGGGTCGCCAGCAAGTGTTAGTCAAAGATGGTTGGCCTTTTGGCCAACCATGGACCCCACTCGAGAAAAAAAAATAATAAAAATAAATAATGATAACAATAAACAAAAAATAAATAAGTAAAGAGGGAGCAATTTAAACTTGGACCAAACTATAGTATAAAAATTTAGTAAATATTTAATAAATAGATTTTAAATATAAATATAACTAGGCCATTTTTTTATAGTATATTGTGAATATTAAAATTTAGGACCCAATCTATTATAATTGTTGGAAGTGAGGGTTAGTCATGTAAAATTTATACTTAATTAATTACGTCTAAGATACTTAAATGAAAATCTAAAACATCTTAATCTAACCTTATTAAGTCAATTTAGACCATGTAAGGTAAGTTCTAAATTATTAAACTAGATGCTTAAAATCATAATAATAATGATGATAATAATAATAATAATAATGAATGATTATAAATTATTAACATTTATAGTAAGATAACAGTCAAAATAATAAACATGTTTATGGATAATTATTTTATTTTAGAGAACGTTACGAAAAGGGAAAACTTTCCAAATTAAGAAACTTTCTAAAAATAGGAACTTTTCAAATTAGGAAACTTTCCAAAAATAGAAACCACCCAATTTGAGGGAGATGGTAATAGGGTCTATTTAATGGCCTAGGTACGAATCTTATGCTTACTTAGAGGTTGTATATTCATGCGTCTATAGGAAGTAACAACTAATTAGGGAACTCATGCATTTGTTAGGTGCGGTACAAGGACCTAAAGTAGTTCCACTCAAGCAGCTAAACAAAGGTAGGTGGTACTTACCCTTCTGAGATTTCAAAGGTGCAAAATGAGATTCTTGTTTTCAATACTATTTTGTTGTGTTGACTCGAAAGGTGTTTGATTAAGTGCTTTACTGGGATATTTATGAAAGCTATATTTTACTATACAAAATGGACCATGTGACTTATTTGAAATGCTTTGATATGTTCTTATATACAAATGAGCTGAATCTTTTATTAAAGCAAGGATTTATGTATGTGATGTATGAAATGAATTTTGACCAGTAAAGCTCAAGCAGTCATGGAATAGACGGTAGGGGCTATAGTCCTGTCTAATCGCCATGGTAGCCTGGTATAGAGTCCGGCCGATTGGTAAGGTCATGGTAGCCTGGTATAGAGTCCGGCCGATTGACAAGGTCATGGTAGCCTGGTATAGAGTCCGGCCGATTGACCCAAATATGAATGAGATCAATCGATAATCGCGAAATCTATTGGTCGCCCACCTAGAAGGGGATTAATCTCTAGGCTGAGTACTCAGTAGCCGGTCATTACATGTACTTGTTATGAGCTGATATGGAATGGTTCATGAACTGATCTGGAATAAGGCTTATGAACTGATATGAGTTGATTTACGAATAGATATGAAGAGATTTGTGACTTGAGACGAAATGATTTATGACTTTACAATTTCTCATGACTAACTATCAATAAGATACTTTTAAATTGTTTGTCCTTATTTACGGCTGGTTGCTTTACAAATGACGTTGCTTTCAAAACTACAGATGTGAATGATATGCAAACGATTTGAGTTATACTTATATTTGTCTATGTACCTATAAAACCAAGAGTGCATGGTCCAACAGAGGGGTAAATATTACCTACTGAGCGATGTGTCGCTCAACCCACTTCTACCATTTTTGCAGATTTCGAGGAGTATGAATTGGTTTACGTAGAAGACCCTGAGGATGACTTTTATTAGCATTAGATGAATGGAAGTTGGCAGGCTAGCTACCTCTAGTTGCTAGTCTTATTTATTTTTGTTTCCGTTGTTTCAATAAATGTACGAACATCTTGAGTATTCGTAGACTTCCTTTTATATGTAATTCGAACCGCATTTTATTTGTTCAAATTATTTAGTACTGTCAAGTTAAATTAGTTAGTGTAGCCTTGTATTCCTGAGTGGGACTTGGGAGTACGGCGAATGTCATGTGACGGGCACGTGCGGGCTCGGGGCGTGACAGGAAAGCTATTACTTGGGTGGTCTCACCCCCTACCCCAGGGTCTCTTGTCACCGTTGAAGCTCAAACGAATGTAGTTTCAAGAATGCTTCATACGATATGTGAAGATAATGATCACTATGATATTTATGGATTAAGTAATGAAGTGACTGGAAATACATATGTGAAGCATGTTCAAAATGTCATTTATCAATTACTCGAATTTTGTAATTATAATTCTCTGAAGTGACTTTTTGTGATTAAAATTTGTTGAAGTTTGTGTTTTGCAAAAGAAAGGGAAAATTTGAGAACCACTACTACTTTTTTAGCCTATGACTCTTTAAAATCAGGAAAAACCAATCCAACTATATGTTTCAAAATTCTTTTTTTCGTAACAATATCCCTACATAAAAATCTTTTCTACAAGGATACATTCTCGCTAACCACAGCCAATATTTATTTAGTCCTTGCAGATAAGTAGCGAGTTTTTCCCACAAACTAATTATTCTCGCACAAGTAAAACTGCAAAAGGACAGATTCATTTGGACGGTCGGCTCCCGCTAACCATACGCCCACTTATTAGTTCCATTTTAACGGTATATCATTACAATGAGGTCAACAGCAAGATCCCGTGTAAAATGCGGAGATGCTATGGTAAATCAGAACAAATATCAATGCATCTTGTATGAAGCGATTTGAGAAAACCTTTGTACGTTGAAAATTCAATTTGATGGTGAAAGGTGAGTATAATCTAGCAAAAAAGGGCAAACCTCAGAAGAAAAAATTGAACCTCCAGACATGATAATTATAGAATGAAACATGTGCCAAGTTATTAGTAGCTAACTTTAAACAACAAAATTAAGAACTGATAATTCATATGCTAACTAATTAACTAGTAAAAATTGAAAATTTTTAAACTAAAAAATTAGTTGAAGCACCCAATTCATCGATATAGAACTCATTTTTACACTCTATCCTGACTATGCCAAGCACAAAATCGTAACATTTACTTTTTCATATAGATTAACAAATTTTCTTTTTCGTGATTGATTAGTTACCGACATGGCATCATGTAAACTGGTCTTGTTATTGAAGAGTACTAGTTATTTTACTTCTTTTTAAAGATATTTAAAATTAATAAGAATGCAATCACACGTAATAGATTCTACCAATATTTGAAAAAATTCGTCAATCATCCTAAATTTGCTTCAAAACGATAACATAGGGGACCAAATTTGTTCCTACCAATATTTTAGGGACTAAAGTTGCACATGTGCTAAACATTGAGAATCAAATTTGCATTTTTCAAAAACTTTAATGACTAAACCTGCATAAAGGCAAAATATTAGAGACTAAATCTGTACTTTCCCTTTTTTTCTACGTCAATGAAATCGATGTCCAGGCCACCACGCTTTAAGCTCAGACATCGTTGCCTTTGAACGATGGTGTGGTACACTGGTAGCCACTCCTTTATTTGATCGAAGGACCACAGTCGAAAGGTCCTGAAGACTGAACGCCCCACCAATAATTTCCATGATTTTGTAGTGTAGCTTCGCCTTTCAAAATCACGTTGCCGTCTATCTTCCTTCCATTCAATTTCCATCATCTCTCTAGCATTAGTTTCTTCTTATTTTTGATTGACTATCATGGCTCTATTCTTTTTTTTTTTTTTTTTTGCTGCAGTTTCTTGTTGAGTAAGTATTTTACTCGTATTTCATCCTCAACTTTCTCACACGGTTTTGACAATTTTTCTGTAGTAAGTTACCTTATAAAAATGACGAACATTAATTGACAGGAATTTATAATGTCAATAATGTCTTTCTATCTTCTTTCTTATGCTATTTCTAGGAACCATAGGAAAATTTTGTGCCTTGCTTCTTCTTTTGTTTCAAAGCGGCTTTTTCAGCATACAGTACTATTCGAGTGGCTCATAAGATGCACCTTATCCTCCGGTTACTTCATGTCCCTTATTCCTAACCTAGTCTTAGTTGTAATAATTTCACAGCTGGAGAAAAAGAACTGAGATGAAAGTCATTTACAAAGTAGAAAGAAGAAAAATAGAAACACAAAATTATGATTTGACGTATTCGAGTGTATCTTTTTTTGTTTTTTTACTCATTGCAATAAACTAAGAGAAAAATTAGACATAATAAGATGGTGGTGATCGGATTTGGCTACGTGGTTAAGGGTTCACCTCAATTGTCTTATGCTGAACATTCAATTTTAGCCATCTCCAATATTTTCAATTCCACTTCTTTCTTCACGTCCACCATTTTATGATCACATCGTGGGATTGGAAGGACAGGCCAGCAAGACTATAATTCGATTAATCAAATTGATATACCAGCCGGCCAACAGCCTAATGTTCACAGACAAATAAAATTAAGGCTTTTGCTATTATGTACCATACGAGCACAAATAGGTTAGATGAATTTTAGATGTGTTAAACAACTATTAGGCATGTCAAGCAATTGATCTGGACCGATATAAAATTTTTTAAAGTAGATTTGGACCTATGTAGTGAAAGTTGCAAAATTAAAATTCTAAATAGATATGATTGGAAACTCTTGACGTGGAAGTGGGAAATTTGGAAATTCAAAAGAATTGTGTAACTTTGATATAATTCATAAATGGAAAATTAAGCACTATCCATCTTAACTTGAATACAATTAATGGGAGTATTTGGATACCAAAATTATTTCAAATAATATTTCGCTTACATCATAAACACATTTCCCAACCTACCTTTTTATATTTTCAATCACCTTTTTATCTCACATACATGATACATCATATCACAAAAAATATTACAGTAATTATTTCAAATAATACACTATCCAAACAAACCCGTGAAATGACTAAACTACTCATTCTCCGATCACCTAACAATGGACTCTGACCCCATATCATTTAAGTCTCGATTTTTATTGCCATGTGCCACTCTGACAGCAATGGATGAGATCCACATTCGTATTAGGTCCACCACGTTGAGTAATTGTTCAGTCCAATTTCACTCCGGATACTTTCTTATCAATAACGGTACTGCTCCTCTACCTTCTCCTCTATAATACTCCATCTTCCTAGCCAAAGGCCTTGCACATATACTGCATTGTTTTAATTTTGATTCAAATTATCATCTTCCTCGCCCGTGTTCTCTTTTTCATCAAACTTGGATTTGACAGGAGAGGTTCAGATCAGCTATTGCCAGAGGTTTCATTTTCTCTCAAGTAAGTGCTGAGATTTGTTTACTTTTCTTGAAGTTCAAGGCTTTTTTTTTCTTTTTTATAAACATAGCCACGTTTCTAATTGGTAAAATGAGCCGCCTTTCGTCCTATCTAGTCCTAGTTGCAGTAATTCCACAACTGGAAAAGGAGGGATAGAAAAAAAAAAAAAAGTGAGATAATAGATTAAATTGGTGATCACAAGGGGCTAACACTAATTGATTACTGTGGTGCGGTAGTTATATGGTTTATTCAACTCCGTACGATTACATGTGATCGTGTTTTGTAATTTGAACTAAGTATATCCTACTTCCAAGAGTCACACTCTGAAATTGTTGCTGGCCAACTCCTATCAAGCGGTCCATTTGTTTCCTATTTGGTCTCAACTACCAATAACATAACATGTTTCCTAAATAGAAAAAAAGTAACTATTAAAGATAATATTTCAAGTTTTCTAATCCAATACTAGAACTAATAATGAAAATTAAAGTTTTAAAAATCTACCTCTAAAAATTAACCTGAGTTCGACTTGGACTTGGGAATCGCCCCGAATGTTCCACCATCAAATTAACTCTTGGAATACTGGAAAATTACTCCTTTTGATCTCATCTCACATAATTCCCTATAATTAACACAATTAACCAAATATCAGTAGAATCCGACAATTAAAACAATATTTGGCAAGAGTAAAGGGGAAATTAATCATAAAAATTAATAACAAATTTCAACATATCATCACCCATTATGCAATCGTATGTTCATCTAAGAACCATCTGAGTCTCGAGATTGTTTGAGAAACTTCAAAAGGGTACTGCCCATTCAAACTCCAACAATCTACAGAAAGCTCATCTATTTGGATAATCAAGCATTTTTACAATATTAGTAATGAATCATGTGTTTTTGCACATGAACATGAGCATGATATTTTTAGATTTTTTTCGTAGAAATTTCAAAAATGTAATTTGCACTCCATTTTTTTTTATATGTTACCACATATCTTAACAAATGAAAACTATACGATTTAAGTGATAGTGGGAGTATGATTAATAGAAATGTGATTACAAATAACATTTCTCAAAAGTTTTAGAAAATCAATTATTTTGCAGGAATAAATGTAATTGAGACAAAAAAAATGTGAAATTTAATATTTATATTTTTTGTATTTTTTTGAATTTGGTTGCCATAACCAACACAAATGCATAAGCAATAAAGCATTATTTATCTCCTTTCTCTTCTCTCATGCTTTAGTTTCTTGTAATTGATTACTTTTTTCTTTTTCTTTTTGACTGACTTTAATGGCTCCACCCCTTTTTTTTTTCTTCGTTGGCACCACTCCAGGAAGGGGACAAAGACAACAGCAGTAAACAAAACACTACTGTTTATTCGATTCCTCAAACACACGCAATACTCTTTATGTCTCAAATCCACCACCCTCCTATCTATCTCTACCGTCTTCGGAAAGAAAGCTCTCCTTACCCTTCTGTCATATGGCCAGTATCTCAGCAGAAGCTTCCAAGTTTATATTTGGTTTGTAAGGGGCATTTGAAGTAGCAACTCATGCTGGGAAAATTGAAAATTCCAACTCTCTTTTTAAACTTTTATGACTCCAGAATCCAGATGGCAATTATCTAAAAATAAATGCTTGTTTATAACACTGATCTACTTGCATTTTCTTCCAAGGTTTATTAAGAAAACAAAAAAAAAAAAAAAGGAAAGCAAAAAGGTGAAAGCTTGATATCTAAGACTACATCTTTACGAATCTTTGGACAAAATTCTTCTAATGGGGGAAGCAATCACATAATTAACACAAGGAAATAGCTTTAAATCTAAAAAATTGTCTAAATGGTGTGTTTAAACATCCAAAAACTGTCTAAACACTTGCATTGATGTTGAGTAACTTTTTGGCCAACACAAATACACAGATTAGTGGTGAAAGGTTGAAACTCTTGATCATTTTTAATTTCAACTCTATAAAGGTCTAGTAAGGATGGTTTGCTATAGAAGATCATTTTTCTGCTAGTAGAATTCTCTGCAAAAACACACCATAGTTCAAGTAGATTTATCTAATTTTGTGCAAGAGTTGAGACAAATACCTTTCAAATTATCGTAAAGGATATTTGTCCGAAATCTTTGCATGCAAAATTATGAACAAATAAAGTCTAAAGAAAAGTAATAATATATACACTCTCAGTGTATATAAGATTTACTCATATTCTTTCGCACATTCCTCTTTTTTCGAGTACAACATCATTTGACCTAAAAACAAAAATGAACAAATGAACAAATAAAGTGCAACATCATTTAGTCCAATAATAAGCATTGAAATTATCTATACATCTACTATTCAGTTAAAAGAAACAAGGTAGGGGAATGTTTAAAGCTTACGTTAAAGTAACTATACTATTATCGAGTCCATGGGTTTACCAATAAATCATTAACAGGGCCAAAGTGCTAAAATCTGGCTTTTGGCATTAATAGGTGCACAAGCACTGGTGTTCTGAAATTTGAAGATAATTTATACTGACCCTTTGGATGCCTTTCTGCTTATTGCGTGCCAAGTATAATTTTGTATTCTTAATTAGTTTCAGCTACTCTCGGCTAGATTTCACAAAAGAATTCATCAGAAACCTGAATTGAGCTTAGGTCTTGAGTTGCTTTTTCTGTTCCACTCAGAAGAAATAACTTTCCTCTGCATCACGTATTCCTGGAAAAAAAAAAAAAAAGGAGTAGAAATTAGTTCCACAGAAGGAGGAGGTTATATATGTCAGCAGAAGCTGCAAGAGACTTTGTAGCAGTAGTTTTATTTCTTCGTCAACGAAATCAACAATGTCCATTCCAGCCGCGTTTTAACTTTATTCCTTCCCTTGTTAAATAATTCGGCATCATTGCTTTTGCACGATGCTGCGGTAGTCACTCCTTTATCTTTATCCGACCAAAGGACCCACAGCTGAAAGAAGGTCCTGAAGGCTGATCACCCCACCATTTGCACAGTCTTCTTAATAGCTTCCATGATTTTGTATTCTAATTTCTAAGCAGCTTCGTCTTTCAAACTCGCGTTGCTGCCTATCTTCCTGTCTTCAATTTCCATCATGTTTCTTGCTTTAGTTTCTTCTAATTGGTTAATTCTTTCTTTTTCTTTTTGATAAATACTGCACCATATAGCATCAAAGTTCATCAGCTTATGAATCTATAACCTACTCCTCCTCCTACCTTTCAAGATAGAACAAGTGGACTGTCCTATAAACCAGAAGCCGCCTTCCCCGCATTCTCAAGTTAAAGAGAAGGACTGAAAATGGCAGAAGAAGTTCTCTCTTTTGTGCTGGATCAACTCTCAACTTTTCTGCGCGAGGAGGGACGACTATTGGGAGGGCTTCGGCAAGAGGTCCAGTTCATCAGGGACGAGTTGGGGCACATGAGAGCTTTCCTGAGAGAGGCAGAAGAAAAAGAAGAAGATGCTCAACCCAGGCTCCAAGAATGGATCAAGCAAGTGCGAGAGGCTGCTTATGACACTGAAGACATTCTTGATGAATTTGTAGCTCGCTTTGCTCGGCATCGCACAACAGGATTCTACGGCTCTGTTCGGAGAATATTCAGCTCCATCAAGAATTTGAGAGCTCGTCATCGAGTTGCTAGCGAAATACAAAGCATCAAGTCCAGAATCAATAGTATTTCTGAAGGTCATCAAAGATACCAATCCGAATATGGTATCTCTGCCCAAGCGTCCAGCTCACTTTCTGCTGTGAACAACACAACATGGCGCTATAGCAGAGATGACGCACTGCTTGTGGAAGAAGCTAAATTAGTTGGCATTGACCAGCCCAAGAAGCATCTAATTTCTCAGCTCCTCCGAGGGGATGATTACCAACTAAAAGTTGTTTCAGTGGTTGGTATGGGAGGACTTGGCAAAACTACCCTGGTGAAAAGAGTCCACGAGGATCCTGAAGTCAGAAAGCATTTCCCAGTTCGTGCTTGGGTAACTGTCTCTCAGACATGTGACTTTCAGTACCTCCTCAAAGACTTGATTCGGCAGTTACACAAGGAGGGGAAGAAACCAGTCCCACAATCGATCGAGTCTTCGAATACCACCGAGCTGAAAGAAATTATCAAAGATTTTCTTCAACAAGCTGGAAGGTATGCAATTGTTTTTGACGATGTATGGGACGTGGAATTTTGGAATACCATCAAATTTGCACTGCCCGAGAGTAGCCACGGCAACCGTGTCCTGCTAACAACTCGAAGAGCTGATGTAGCCTCTGCCTCTTGCATTGAATCTCGGCGTTTTGTCTACAGAATGAAGCCACTCTCTGTAAAGGATTCGAGGACCCTGTTTTACAACAAGATCTTTAATGGTGGTAATTGCCCTGGCCATTTGATGGATGTTGCCAAAGGTATATTGGACAAATGTGAGGGCTTGCCCCTTGCAATCCTTGCAATCAGCGGGCTTTTGGCTTCGAAAGATGTAAACAGAATAGACGAATGGGAGATGGTTCGACGCAGCCTTGGGGGTGAATTAGAAGGCACGGGTAAGCTGGACAGAGTAAAAAAGATACTGTCTCTCAGTTATAGCGACCTGCCTTGGCATCTCAAGATATGTCTGTTGTACACAAGCATTTATCCAGAGGATTACAAAATAGGGTGCCTAAGACTTGTTAACTTATGGATTGCTGAGAGGTTTGTAGAATGGAGAGAAGGAATGAGTATTGAAGATGTAGCCTGGGGTTATTTTATTGAACTCGTCAGTAGAAGTCTGATTCAAGTGACGGGCGTGTTTTATGAAGGATCACCCGACACTTGTCGAATTCATGACCTATTGAGAGAAGTTATTCTTCTCAAGTCAAGGGAACAAAACATGGTCACAACTACTACTGGACAATCAATGATGTGGCCGTCCGACAAGGTACGCCGTCTAATAGTCCATAGTAGCAGCAGTAACAACACCCAACACCTCCAGCAAATGCAAAATTATTGCTTTGATCACCTTCGGTCGTTCGTTAGAATTGGATCCACTAATCCGCTGCTATACAAAATGTTGTTATATGATGTTTTAAGGAGTAGCAAGTTGTTAAAGGTTTTGGATTTGAGAGGTCAAAAGAAACAGAAGGAAATACCAAATGAGATTTTTAAGATGTTTCATCTCAAGCATCTGGACCTATATGGTACAGGAGTGGAGAGAGTCCCAAAAGCCATTGGAAAGCTTCAACATTTGGAGTATCTGAATTTGGGAAAAACTGGAGTTAGGGAATTACCCATGGAAATCCTAAAGCTGCAAAAACTTCGGTTTCTCGAAGTATATCAACAAGTCGATTCTTCAGATGATAATTATGGATTTCACGGATTTAAAGCTCCATCCAATATGGGAGGGCTTCTTGCCCTAGAAATATTAAGTTACATAGATGCTAGTAGTGGATCTATAATCATTAAAGAGGTAGGAAAGCTGACCCAATTAAGAGAATTACGTATTACTAAGTTAAGAAGAGAAGATGGAAAGGAGCTCTGCTCCTCCCTTGCCAACCTCACCCGTCTTCGGGAATTAAGCATTGCTTCAATTGGAAAAGGTGATGATCATGAGATAATCGATCTAAATCATCATCCTCCTTCCCTTTCTTCTTCTTCGTTTCTTCAATCTCTTCGTATGCTGATTTTGCGTGGCCGCTTAGAAAAAATGCCACAGTGGGTAGCTCGTCTTCGCGGCTTGGTAAGAATAGATTTGAATTGGAGCAGGTTAAGGGGTGAGGAGGATCCGCTTGAATCCCTCCAACATTTGCCCAATTTGCATCATATTAACTTCTGTGGATCTTACCAGGGAGAAGGGTTGTGCTTCAAGGCTGGAGGGTTCCTAAAGCTGAAGTCGATGCACTTAAAGAGAATGGAAGGGTTGAGATGGATGAGAGTGGAGGAGGGTGCATTGCCTCGTCTCCAAAAACTATTTCTGCAACAACTTCCATTGCTAGAGGAGTTACCTTTGGGTATTCAGCACTTGAGCAATCTTCAACGGCTGTCTCTGTATGAGACGAGTTCTCATTTGAGAGAGAAGGTGTTAGAGAATCAGAAGGAGGAAAGTGAAGATTACACAGGAATCGCACACATTCCTGAAATTCTCATTGGTTACTATACAGATGATAGGAAATGGAGGCACCGCAGCCTGTGGGCGAAGAAGAAGATAACATAATCATTCCTAGCAGCAGCAGCAGCAGCAGCCGCCGTGGCTTCCCTTTCTCTAGTTTGTGGACAACACTGCTTTCTCTTCTTTTGTTTTTATTTTTTATTAGTAATTTTTTCCCCTTCTTTTGTTCATCATCTTTTGTGTCTTACCTCCTTATTTATTGTATGTATTGTGTATATTGCTTGATGTTGTTAATGTACTGTATACTGTTACTCTTTATCTTTTTGTGCCTTGATTGTGCTAATTAACTCGCAATGTGTATCATTGTTTCTTAAAATATTTTTACACTTAAAATCTGCATTTCGCTCTCTTTTAGGAATTATCACAAAACACAAAATTTGAATTCGATTCAATTCATTCTAAAGACTTTTTTTTTTTCCAAACTTGACGAATCTGGGTGAACAATCAATAATCTGCTAGTAGTATAAAAGGACTCGTTATTTTTTTTTAGCAGTATTTATTGGAAAATCAAAAGATGTGGTTTACGCTGGCAATTAGGCACAAAAATGCGGATGATCTACGTATATGTATGTTGGCAATCAAGAGCAACCACGGACCCATTTGCTTTACCAATGTAAGGGCTAGCTTATATTAAGTTGGGTAAATTATACTTTACCCCCTGTGATTTGGTACTTTACCACATAATCCCTCTATGGTTAAAAAGTCTATATATAACTCCCTTATGATTTGGGTTAAAATTTCAATATTAGTTTTTTCCATTAAAACTAATGGTCAATAGTAAAAGATCAAAATCAAATTGACAAATTTACCCTTCCATTACTTCTTTTTTTTCCCTCCAAACATAAAAAAGAAGAAATTGATATAAAAATAAATAAATAAGAAGATTTGGTCTAAAAGCCTATAATGATATTTCTAGTCAAAAAAGATTTGGTATGTTTTGTTTCTCATTTATTTGTTTTATATTTCCCTTCCATCCTTTTTGTTTCTTATTTATTTATCTTTTATTTTCCTTCCATCTATTTTGTATTTGGAGAAAGTTAAGATTTTGTAAGCCAAAACATAGGTTTTCAAAATCATCTCTTCTATTCCCGAGAGAGAGAGAGAGCAAAGAAAAAAAAGAAAAGAATAATGAAAGAGTGAATTTGCCAATTTATTAGTTTGATTTATTTATTATTGACCGTTAGTTTTAACGGGAAAACTAATGGTGACATATTAATCCAAATCATGATGAGGTTCTATATAGGTTTTTATTAGAATATGTAGTAAAACATCAAATCACGTGAGAGTAAAAGGTAATTTATCCTATTAAGTTTCGAATATTAAAAAATATATATAAATGGTACGGTGGTTCTTTTTCTAAAGTAGATTCTCATTGTCTCGAAGTCTTGCCTCATCTCCATTTTAACACACCTGTTTATATCGAGAATTTGGTCAAAGATTTCGTTAGAATGGATTGTTTCTGAAGTTGCTCTAAAATTCGCTCCATGTTTATGATAATACACTATTTTTCCCTCCGCGAATGCAATTTTACTTAAAAACATCCAAAGTTAGCAACCTAGTGGATGACAATCTCGACTAAATAGATAGATGCTCACATCAATCTCCTCGTTCTTTCAACAAAACTGTACTATTTGATCTTCAGATAGCCGCAGAACCATCAGCAAATCCAAACATGTACTATTTGATCTTCAGACATGAAGAGGCCCTCATGTATCGAACTAGAAATGCAAAATCGACGGGGGTTTTTAATAGATAAGATTTGGACCCTCATATTCCTTCTTAAATTTCTCTCTATTGATTACAACATCATTTGACCACTCCAAAAAAAAAAGTTCAATATCATTTAATCGAAAAAGCATTAAAATAATCTATACAATTCAAGTAAAAAAAAAAAAAGGCTAAATTCATGTAATCCCACAATAAGTTTCTTCAATGCCACATAAAGTTTCATAATAGTCATATAATCTTTATGTGTTTTTATGTATAGTAGAAAATGGAATGAATGCACCATTGATTAGGTAATTGAACTAAACGTACAGCCAAAAGACTACCAAAGCGGCTTCTAAGCTGTTAAACAAGAGATCTATAACATTGAATGGCAGAGTTGCTATGGTTTGAGCTCCTCGCTCACTTCCCAGAATTCATCTTTTAACAGTTTAGGAAAAGAACGATCTTCGACTGCAATTATTTATAGTCTAATGTTCTTGATCGGAATACATAACAGTGATGTTTCCATACTTGTCGAGTTCAAATTGTAAACACTCTAACTTCTGAAAATATTGCAATTTGTCGGGTATACTTGCCCTGCCTATTATACTAACTAACTGTATTTTTCCCTTTATTTATTCGTCAATGAAATGAAATCAACGTCCAGGCCACCACGTTTTAAAGTTTAGACATCGATTGCTTTATTTGATGGAAGACTGGAGTGAACGCATGCGCCCCACCAACTGCTTAATAATTTCCATGATTTTGTAGTGTAGCGGGTAAAGTAGCTTCGCCTTTCAAAATCACGGACCAGGGCCTGCAATCGTTCCCGGTAATTATGCACATTCTACCTAGCGCGTAACTTTGTTTTTACAAAGCGTAATTTTGGAATAAATTTTTGTGAATCTCACATATATTATTAAAAATAAGGTACAAAATATGATTTGGATCATACAAATTTTTTGGATCAAAACTTGGTCATGAACAGTTCAACAACGGTACACCTGATGACCGTCCCTGCCCCGTATCCCAAAATCACACTGCTGTCGGTTTCCTTTCCATTCAATTTCAATCATCTCTCATGCTTTAGTTTCTTGTAATTGATTATTTTTTTCTTTTTCTTTTTGACTGATTTTAATGGCTCCACTCCTCTTTTTTTTTTTTTTTTGGCTGCAGTTTCTTTGTTGCGAATGAGAATTTTCCTCGTATTTCATCCTTAACTTTTAACTTTCTCACACGGCTTTGACAATTGTTTTGTACTAGTATGTTGCCGTATAAAAATGACAAACATTAATTGACAGCGCTTTACAATGTCAATATATATTGTCTCTTTCTTAAGCTGTTTCTAGGAATCAGGACTGTTATATAGAATTAAGGCTTTTGCTATTATGTACCATAAGAGCACAAATAGGTCAGATGAATTTTAGATGTGTTAACCAACTGTTAGGCATGTCAAGCAATTGATCTGGATCAAAATAAAATTTTTCAAAGTAAATCTGGACCTGTGCAGTGAAGTTGTAAAATTAGAATTCTAAATAGATATGATTGGAAAACTCTCGATGTGGAAGTGGGAAATTTGGAAATTCAAAAGAATTGTATAACTTTGACATAATTCATAATGGAAAATTAAGCACTATCCATCTTAACTTGAATACAATTAATATTTCGTGAAATGACTAAACTACTCATTCTCTCCGATCACCTAACAAGATACTCTAATCCCATATCATTTAAGTCTCGATTTTTATTGCCATGTGTTAGTCTGACAGCCAATCGATGAGATCTACAATCTAATCTTAGGCCCACCACGTTGAGCAATTGTTCTACTATCCAACCAGGAAAGTCACGGCCAATTTCACTCCACTTTCTTATCAATAACGGTACTGCTCCTACCTTCTCCTCTGTATGCTACTCCATCTTCCTCGCTAAAAGCCTTGCACATGCTGCATTGTTTTGATGAGCCCACTACAAAATTACAAAATTGTCATTATACCTGGCAATTGGGCGGATTGGGCGGGTTTTGGGCGGGTTAATATTGGATTTTCACTTAAATGAGTTATACTCAACCCGTCAAACTTTAGATTGGGTTGATTTTGGATTGGGTCATATTGGATTATTTCAAACCCATGACCCAAATATGACCCAACAAATTAATTAATACATTTTAATACATAAACTTTTTCACATACATTTTAACACACAAAATTTTTTTTCCACATATATAAACACATTTTCACATACATAAATATATTTTCACACACACAAACACACACTCACTTCTTAAATTCCTTGGAAACACATCATAAATAGAATAATATTTTATATTGCTTGTATTGTGAATTTTAGATAATAAATTATACATTTAAATAGATTAACTAAAAAAATTGTTTACTTTGTACTTTTTTTAATATTACTAATTGATTGAAACTTATTTTTGTCATAACTTATTAACACTTTTACTATTCATATCTGTTTTATTGTAAATTGTAATATTCTATGTATATAAATTATTGAATGCTAGATTATATTATACTTGAAAATGTAAGCAAGAGACATATAATTTGTTGTATAATAATTTTGAAATTATAGAAAATAAGTTAGTACTTTAGTCCTTATATTCTCAAAAATTTTGATTCGACGTTGATTCTGCAAATTGAATCCTAACTTTACCCATTGATTCAATTACTTTTGTCGAAATTGCCTCTTTCATTAAGTTTAGTTACTTGTGCACACACTTGTTAGAAAACAGGATTTTGTGTCGGAATTTGTTTAGCTAGTGTAGTAATCTAGATTCGAAGTGGATTCTCCCTTTTCTTGTTCTCTTGTGTCTCCATTGGATCCTTCACTTTCCCATAGCCACTTTTCCTTTACACAAAAATTTTTTAAAAAAAATACTTAAACAAATGATAGCCAACTATATTGATTCGAAGTTAATATCATGATCTATATACATCTAATATATATTAGAAGGTATTTTTTTATTGATTTGATACAATTAGATAATTCATCACCTAATTAATTAGAATCATCTAGGATCATACATGATGCTATGGTCATATTAATATTTTAGAATTACCACAGTTCTAATATAAAGCAGAAAATATTATATACTTGTAAAAAGTACTAGTATTGGTTCCCAAAAAATTATTAAGGAAAATCCCAAAATTTTTAAGAAATAAATGAGAGGAGAATTCATGAACTATTGACATTTTTACCAAAAAAAAAAGAAAAAAAAAAGAGGAGGAAAACAACATACTTTTAAAAGGCATTATAAATTATTATGGAAGTTGAGCAAGTTTAACTACTGTTATAAAAGTAAAATAAACATGAGTTTTTATTTCAAATTTCTTTTTTATTTTAAATAAAAATTAAAAAATGATTGAAAAAATATATATATGAGAATTTTGAATACAAATTAATTAATGAATTATTAACACATGTCCAAATGTAAATAGTTGGGCATATGTGTATTAAATCTTGTATTTATTATTTTGAATTACTTTTAAACAAGTTGGGTATTGGGTACCCAAATAAAAAACCCAACCCGCCCAATGAATAAGTTGGGTTGTTCTTACCCAACCCAATAAAACCCATAACCCAATTGACCCAACCCATCCTTTAAAATTAATGGGCGGGTTGGGTGGGTTATTGGGTTTTGGACTTTTTTGCCACCTCTAATTGTCATGGTACAATAACTAATACCAATATAATTTATACTTTTAATTTTTAAAAAATGAATTGCTAAAAATGAAATTCCCGTATAAAAATGAAATTCCCCAATTGTTATGTCAGTACAGGCTAGCTCAATAAAACTTTTGAAGTTAATTAAATCAGCGGGATAAAATACTTTGGCCAAGTTATTAGTCGCTTATGGATCCTAAGTTTAAATTCAACTTTATTCTTGGTATGCTGATTTGATTGCTTCTATCTTCCACAATTTTCGTGAGTATTAACAAAATTCTTGGGTTGTTCCCTAAGGTTTCTTTGATATTACAAATACTAATTGGTTAGCAGAAATTTACATGGTCTTTAATTGGTTATATATAGGAGAAAAAATTTTTTGTTGCCTATATATATATATATTTTTCTTAAGCTGTTTCGTGCACAGTTAGCGTGGCAGGCATATTTTAAGACGATAAGGATGCCAACCACATTGATTTCCTTTTGAGGTGATATTTTAAGGAATTAGCCAACAAATCATTGCAGCTATTTAGTTCACATTTTCAAATTTTAGATTTTCTATTTTGACGATAGAAAAGAGAGTTACATAATGAAAAACAGCATAATATGTATGTATAGACTTTTAGACATGCCTACTAATAACGGTTGCATTGAACACACTATATTTGGATACTTTCTCCTGTAATTCTAGATCTACTTCTTATTGAATGACTAAAGTCATGTATTAATGGGGGTTTTTTGCTCTCACCTATGCATCCACCCTTCCATTCTTTACCAAAAAATAAAGATGACTCAACAATTGCACTTATCTCTGAGCATTTCTAATCTAATTGTATGTATATTTATTCTGTCTATGGAAAAAAACAATTGCGCTTATCACTGCAAGTTATTATTGCTTTCTGGGCAGATACTAATGGAAGGGCAGCGACCCCGTGACACCTACCTAGGTGCTAAGGCTCGGCATCGCCAATCTCTTTTGCCTTCTCTGCTAATAATCAATTTTAGTAGTAAAGTGGAACTCATATTCTTTTCTAATGTACTTAATTCAAAAACCAACATTAAAGAATTATGAGGCTGACAATAAGATTTAGAAACATGTGGGCAATCAAGAACGATTGATTGGCAATTTGTTTGATTAATGTAAGGGTTAGCAGATGCTAAGTTCTACTGAGTTAAAAATCAAAATACGAAGAGGGGATCTCTAATTAACTTCTTCCTTTGAAATTAACGAAGCTAATTTCTAATAGATAAGATTTGAACCCTTGTATTCTTTCGCAAATTCCTCTCTTTTTTATTACAACATCATTTGACCAAAAAAAAACAAAAAGAAAAAAATGAACAAATAAAGTACAACATCATTAAGTCGAAGAATAAACATCTACTATTCGGTTAAAAGAAAACAAGGCAGGGGAGTACTTAAAGCTTACGTTAAAGTAAATATGCACAAGCTTTGTACCAACTCTTTGGGTGCCTTTCTCCTTCTTGCCTACTAAGTATAATTTTGTATTCTTAAAGTAAAGAGACTGTAGTAGTAGTAGTTTTATTTCTTCGTCAATGAAATCAACAATGTCCAGTCCACGCGCGTTTTAACTTTATTCCTTCCCTTGCTAAATGATAAGACACCATTGCTTTTGTACGATGCTGCAGTAGCCACACCGTTTTCTTTATCCGACCAAAGGACCCACAGTTGAAAGAAGGTCCTGAAGACTGATCACCCCACCAATTGCAGGTGTCTTCTTAATAGCTTCCATGATTTTGTATTGTGGCAGGTAAAGCAGCTTCGTCTTTCGCAATCATGTTTCTTGCTTTAGTTTCTTCTAATTTGTTAATTCTTTCCTTTTCCTTTTGACGCGGTTTTCCTTTGTGATATATGCTGCACCATATGGTATCAAAGTTCATCAGCTTATGAATCTATAACCTACTCTTCCTTCTTCCTTTCAAGATACTACAACTGGACTGTCCTATAAACCAGAAGCCGCCTCCCCCGACATTCTTAGGTTAAAAAGAAAGACTGAAAATGGCAGAAACTGTTCTCTCTTTTGTGCTGCGTCAACTCTCAACTTTTCTGCACGAGGAGGGACGACTATTGGCAGGGCTTCGGCCAGAGGTCCAATTCATCATGGATGAGTTGGAGCAAATGAGAGCTTTCCTGCAAGAGGCAGAAGCAAGAGAAGAAGATGCTCAACCCACGCTCCAACAATGGATCAAGCAAGTGCGAGATGCTGCTTATGACACTGAGGACATTCTTGATGAATTTGTAGCTCGCTTTGCTCGGCATCGCGCAACAGGATTCTACGGCTCTGTTCGGAGAATTTTCAGCTCCATCAAGAATTTGAGAGCTCGTCATCGAGTTGCTAGCGAAATACAAAGCATCAAGTCCAGAATCAAAAGTATTTCTGAAGGTCATCAAAGATACAAATCCGACTATGGTATCTCTGCCTCAGCGTCCAACTCACTTTCTGCTGTGAACAACACAACATGGCGCTATAGCAGAGATGATGCGCTGCTTGTGGAAGAAGCTAAATTAGTTGGCATTGACCAGCCCAAGAAACATCTAATTTCTCAGCTCCTCCAAGGGGATGATTACCAACTGAAAGTTGTTTCAGTGGTTGGTATGGGAGGACTTGGCAAAACTACCCTGGTGAAAAGAGTCCACGAGGATCCTGAAGTCAGAAGGCATTTCCCAGTTCGTGCTTGGGTAACTGTCTCTCAGACATGTGACTTTCAGTACCTCCTGAAAGACTTGATTCGGCAGTTACACAAGGAAGGGAAGAAACCAGTCCCACAATCGATCGAGTCTTCGAATACCACCGAGCTCAAAGAAATTATCAAAGATTTTCTTCAACAAGCTGGAAGGTATGCAATTATTTTTGATGATGTATGGGACGTGGAATTTTGGAATACCATCAAATTTGCTCTGCCCGAGAGCTGCTGTGGCAACCGTGTCATGCTAACAACTAGAAAAGCTGATGTAGCCTCTGCCTCTTGCATTGAATCTCGGCGTTTTGTCTACAGAATGGAGCCACTATCAGTTGAGGATTCGAGGACCCTGTTTTGCAACAAGATCTTTAACGGTGGTAACTGCCCTAGCCATTTGATGGATGTTGCCAAAGGTATATTGGATAAATGTGAGGGCTTGCCCCTTGCTATTCTTGCAATCGGTGGGCTTTTGGCTTCGAAAGATGTAAACAGAATAGATGAATGGGAGCTGGTTCGACGCTGTCTCGGGGGTGAATTAGAAGGCACGGGTAAGCTGGACAGAGTTAAAAAGATACTCTCTCTCAGTTATGGTGATTTGCCTTGGCATCTAAAGGCATGTCTGTTGTACACAAGCATCTACCCAGAGGATTGTGAAATAGCATGCTATGACCTAATTAATTTGTGGATTGCTGAAAGGTTTGTAGAAGGGAGAGAAGGAATGAGTATTGAAGATGTAGCCTGGAATTATCTCAGTGAACTCGTTAATAGAAGTCTAATTCAAGTGTCTAAGGTGTTTTATGAAGGAATACCCAACAAATGTCGAATCCATGATCTATTGAGAGAAGTTATTCTTCTCAAGTCAAGGGAACAAAACATGGTCACAGTTACTACTGGACAGCCGACGACGTGGCCGTCCGAGAAGGTACGCCGTCTAGTAGTCCATGGTAGTAGCAGTAACAACACCCAGCACCACCAACAAAGACGAAGTTATTGCTTTGACCACCTTCGGTCGTTCATTACAGTTGGATCCATGAGCCCGCTACTATCCAAAACGTTGTTATCTGGAATTTCAAGGAGTAGTAAGCTGTTAAAGGTTTTGGATTTTCATGGTCAAGAGACACAGGAGGAAATACCAAATGAGATTTTCAAGATGTTTCATCTCAAGCATCTGGACCTATATGGTACAAGAGTGGAGAGAGTCCCAAAAGCCATTGGAAAGCTTCAACATTTGGAGTTTCTTGATTTGGGAGATACTGGAGTTAGGGAATTACCCATGGACATCCTAAAGCTGCAAAAACTTCGGTTTCTCAAAGTATATCAACAAGTTAATTCTTCCGATGATGATTATGGATATCATGGGTTTAAAGCTCCCTCGAATATGGGAGTGCTTCTTGCCCTAGAAATATTAAACTGCGTAGATGCAAGTAGTGGGTCCACAATAATCAAGGAGATAGGAAAGCTGTCCCAATTAAGAGAGCTATATATTACAAAGTTGAGAAGAGAAGATGGAAAGGAACTCTGCTCCTCCCTTGCCAACCTCACCAGTCTTCAGAGATTAAGGGTTGAATCAATTGGAAATGGTGATGATCATGATACAATCGATCTAAATCATCCTTCTTCTTCTTTTCTTCAATCTCTTCATCTGCTGATTTTGTGTGGCCGCTTAGAAAAGATGCCACAATGGGTAGCTCATCTTCACGGCTTGGTAAGAATAGATTTGAATTGGAGCAGGTTAAGAGGCGAGGAGGATCCGCTTGAATCCCTCCAACATTTGCCCAATTTGGGTGAAATTAATTTCTGTGGATCTTACCAGGGAGAAGGGTTGTGTTTCCAGGCTGGAGGGTTCCTAAATCTGAAGTGGATGCAATTAAAGAGATTGGAAGGGTTGAGATGGATGAGAGTGGAGGAGGGTGCATTGCCTCGTCTACAAACACTATTTTTGCGGCTACTTCCATTACTAGAGGAGTTGCCTTTGGGTATCCAGCACTTGATCCAGCTTCAACGGCTGATTTTGGCTGAGATGAGTTCTCAATTGAGAGAGAAGCTGTTAGAGAATCAGAAGGAAGAAAGTGAAGATTACACAAGAATCGCACATATTCCTGAAATTTTCATTGGTTACTATACAGATGATAGGAAATGGAGACACCGCAACCTGTGGGAGGAGAAGAAGAAAACATAGCAGCAGCAGCAGCAGCAGTAGCAGTAGCAGTAGCCGCCGTGGCTGCCCTTTCTCTAGTTTGTGGACAACACTGGTTTCTCTTCTTTTGTTTTTATTTTTTATTAGTAATTTTTTCCCCTTCGACGTCCGTGAGAGAAGTTCATCATCTTCTGTGTCTTACCTTCTTATTTATTGTATGTATTGTGTATAATGCTTGATGTTGTTAATGTACTGTATACTATTACTCTTTTATCTTTTCTTTAATTGATTTAGCAAACAATCAATTTTAAATTTTGGTCAAAGATAATACGTAAACCCAATTTATCCTCACTTCTGCTTGTACAAATCTGCTCTTTCCTTCCCAAATTTGCCAGATTTGAATTCGATTCAATTCACTTTAAAGATTTTTTTTTTAAACTTGACGAATTTAGGTGAACAATCAATAATCTTTGAGTAGTATATGCCAGTGTCGTTACTTTTTTTTTTTTTTGCAGTATTTATTGGAAAATCAAAAGATGTGGTATATGCTGGCAATTAGGAACAAAAATGCGGATGATCTCGGTATATGTATGTTGGTACTTGGCAATTAAGAGCAACCACTGACCCATTTGCTTTAGCAATGTAAGGGCTAGCTGATATTAAGTTGGGTAAATTGCATTTTATCCCCTATGATTAGGTACTTTACCACATAATCTCCTCATGTTTGAATTAAAGTATCACCTTTAATTTTTTTTTCATTAAAACTAACGATCAAAAGTAAAAGGTCAAAATCAAACCAATAAATTGACAAATTTATCTTTTCATTACTTGAAGAAATTTAAATAAAATAGATAAATAAGAAATAGAAAATGCCATTAAAATTTTGGTTTAAAAACCTATAATGATATTTGTAGTCAAAAAAGATTTGGTATTTTTTGTTTCTCATTTTGTTTTTTTTTATACTTCCCTTCCATCCTTTTTGTTTCTTATTTATTTATTTTTTATTTTCCTTCCATTTCTTTTATATTTGGAGAAAATTAAGATTTTGTAGGCCAAAACATAGGTTTTCAAAATCACATCTTCTCTTCCCAAAGAGAGAGAAAGAGAGAAAAAAATAAAAAAATTTGAAAACGTGGATTTATTAATTTATTAGTTTGATTTTGATTTTTTACTATTGATCGTTAGTTTTAACGGAAAACCTAACAATGACACCTTAACCCAAATTATAATGGAGTTCTATATATATATTTTTTAAACTATAGAGGGTTATGTGGTAAAGTACAAAATCACACAAACACAAAACTATAGATGATTCAGGACCTAATACACAACAATCTCAACTAGATAGATGCTCACATCAATCTCCTTGTTCTTTGATATTGAGCTTGCCGCAGAACCATCTGCAGTTCCAAACTGTACTATTTGATCTTCAGACATGGAAAGGCCCTCATATATCAAACTAGAAATGCAAAATCAACGGGTGTTCCCCTAAGCACCGGACAAAGTTATTGCCGACAATTACCTCAGGAGAAAAGAAAATGTACAAAAATTTATGTTAATGTTCCCCACCCGCACTTTTCACAACTTAGCTCATTTTTTGAAGGCCTGCTTCTCCTTTTCCTCTCTTGCCGTTCCCACAGTCCATAACAGGCCAAGACTAATTTTCGTCATCCTCAACTAGGTTCAGACTATGGAAAGCATCACCCATTATGCAATCGTATGTTCATCCGAGTCTCGAGATTATTCAAAAATCTTCACAGGGAACTGAACATTCAAACTCCAACAATCTACAGGAAGCTCATCTATTTGGATTATCAAGCATTTTTACATTACTAGTAATGAATCGTGTACTTTTCACGTGAACATGAACATGATGTTTTTAAATTTTTTTTCCTTAAAATTTTGGAAAATGTAATTTGCAAATATCTTAACAAATCTTAACAAATAACAAATCTTAATTTGCACTTCATTTTTTTTTAATGTCAGCACATATCTTAACAAATGAAAACTATATGATTTAAGTGATAGTGGAAGTATGATTAATAGAAATGTGACTGCAAATAACATTTCTCAAAAGTTTTAGAAAAGCAATTGTTTCGAAGGAATAAATGTAATTGAAACAAAAAAAAATGTGATATTTAATATTTTTATATTTTATGATTTTTTGTATTTGGTTGCTATAACCAACACAAATGCATAAGCAACATAAAGCATTATTTAGCCTGAGAGCACTTTTAATTTGTAACAATATCAATGTTTTTGTCTTTCAGTTGAATTTGGATTATCTGAGTGTTCTCTTTTATGTTATTTGAGTTTAGATTTTTAACTTATTAACGAAAAAAAGGATATTTATTATTCATGTTTTTTTTTATTTTTTTGAATTTGGTTTGCCCTAACCAATACACATGCATGAGTAATAAAGCATTATTTGTTCCAAGAGGACTTTATTTTGTAAGAGTATTAATGTTTTCTTCTTTCTGTTAAATTTAGATTGCCTGAATGGCTGAATGTTCTCCTTTATGTCATTTGAGTTAAAATCTTTAACTTTTTGAATAATTTGTTGTTCCCCATTAAGTCACTCTATGAATTTTCAAATAGTTTTAGTGTGTTTTTCTAATTATTATTATTTTTCACTAATGGTCGATTGTAAAATGATCTATAGTACTATTATAATTACAATAGTCTTGAAATATATTGAATTCCATTGTTCAAATTTAAATAGCTTAATTTTGAAGAGAAATGTTTTCATTTGGTGAAACTTATTTGTATTTATCATTGATGACATGATTTACGATTATAGATTTATATGATTAAAAATTGTAAGCTGTTAAGATAATTTGTTATATAATAATCAAATTGAATTTGGAAATATTTTTATCCACCTTTGATGTACTCTTTGAAATTGGATATTTTATTAAAAAATTATTTTTTTTAATTTAATTCACCATAACTCAAATGAGTGTTTCACCTTTATAACTCTTATTATGATTGGCATTGATTTATTTAATGCTATCAATTGTTACAATAATACCATTAATAAAGTTCATTAAATTTAATTTTTGTTGCAATTAAAACCAATAAATTTTCAACATAAAACTCTTTGCCTTCTTTCATACTCCAGTTCTTATTATATTTTGTGTTAAAATTTTTTACTTAATACTAATATACGCATACTAAAACGTGCTCTTAAGGTTTAATTTACTTTTATCCAAAAAAAAAAGATTCGTGATACTTTTTGAGAGACTCATAGTACCAATTTATTATACTTTGTTTCATGTTTGTAGTAATCTTTAATCTTGGATATTTCATAAATAAAATTTGTTTTTCTTTTTTTGATAAATAAAAAAGTAAGAAATCTTTTATTTTTATAAATTCTGATATTATTTATTAATGAAATGCAATGCAATTTTTCCATTTATTATAGAGGAGTGTAATTGTGGCATCACAAAAACTAATATCATTTTTTGGCTTACACTATTAACCACTAAGATTTACCATATTCTTTTATAATAAATAAAATTTGTTGTTTTTTTTTGGATTTAATTCACCACAACTCAAGGGAATGTTTTTCATTCTTGCAAGTGTTGGCATAATTGATATTAATTGTTGATGTAATGCAAGTAACTGGTTATTCTTTCATTGGTTTTTTTTTTTTTTTGGGCAAATATGAATCTTTATTGATCAAGATATAAGCGAGTACACACAGGAATCAAACAATTCCTACTTACATAAATCGTATCACTATTACAGTAATGCAAACTCAAATCTTGCTGGAAACACACATGACATAATCCGAACTCCATATTTAGCTCCCAATTAGCTTTGGTCAGTGGGACTCCTCTCCAACTCACAACAGTAGTATTCCTAACTGATTCAAGGACCATAGACACAATGGTCACAGCAGAAATACATTTCCGTTGAAATATGATTTCGTTCCTTGCACATCATATCTGATAAATTGCAGTTGAAAACACCAACCCTCTGATTTGACCAATAAATGAGTTTGAGTTGCAGTTATCAGAATACCATTTTAACTTAGCATCCCAGGGTAATCTGCTCTTAACTATTGCACACAAGTACTGTAGCTTCTGCCATACTGTATTGGATGGAGCGCAATCAAAGAAAATATGCCTAATGGATTCCTCAACACTATTACATAGGACACACTGATTTTACTCCAAAGCCACTCCCCAGGCCTTTAAACGGTCTCTGGTAGGTAATCTTCCTCTACAACGCATCCAAGCAATGAAAGAGTAACGCGGTACAGTACCTTTCCCCCATACCAGCTTGTCCCATGGCACTGGAGCTCCACAAACTCAAAGTTTTGACATTGCTGAATAGAATGTTAATTGGCTTGAAGCACTACCATACTTCATCCGCAACACGTGTATTAAGCAAAAATAAGACCCCGTATTAGTTCCTTTATCTCCCCTGTTCTTCGTCTCCCTTGGGGCCATTTCCACATACTCCCCTGAATACCCCTAGAGACTCTTGAAGCCTTTGCGATCAACAAATTTTCAGAAAAATATTTATATAAAGGACCAATAGGGTGCCAGCAGTCATACCAGAAATATGTATCAGCACCATTTCCAATCAAATGTCTAATGAAAGGCTAAGCTTCTTCCCTTAACAACAATAATATTTTCCTCCATACCCAAGAACAAGAACTATTAACCGGAATCTTTGCTGCCCAAAAGGAACACCCTTTCAAGTTGTTGGTATGAACCCATTTAGCCCAAAGGGTATCCTTTTTACCGCAAACATGCCATATTTGCTTCATGATTAGACATTTGTTCCAAAGTTCTAAATCAAACAGGCCCAATCCTCCCTCCTTCTTAGGCATCCATATATCAGTCCACTTAACTTTTGCACACTAATGAGTTCTAATCTCAGTTAGCATACTACAAATCTTCTTGATGACAGATTTGGGAAGAATAAAAGCACTAGACCAAAATCTCAACTTTAACCACTAAATCATATATACATATATATATATATATATATATATAGTTAAAATATAATTAAAACAAGAAGGTAGGTGTACTATTAAAGTTGTAAAATTATCATTCACCACTTAAGTTGCAACACTTTGATAGAAAAAATTAACTTTGGATCCACCTCTTATTTTGTGCACTACCAAACAGACAATGCCTTTACATGTTTACATTCTTAATTACTAGTATTTTACTACATATATGTGAAATAAGTTCGCAAAACTTTTATTCTAGATGCCAAACGTGCCCTTGGTAACTCTAATTAATCAATCTGGTTCTTCCCTATCTATCCACCCTCCCATTTTTTACCCAAAAAGAAGAAAAGGATGACTGAAGAATCACAGGCATCGTTGAAGTTAGTATTGCTTTCTGGGCAGATAGAAAATGGAAGGGCATCGGCCACTTGACAGTTTGGTGCTAAGGCTCGGCATCTCTATCTCTTTTGTCTTCTCGCCTAGCTAATTGCCAATGTCGCATCGCAATATTGCACATGGGATCATGGGCTATAAATAACCTCTGCTAATAAATTTTTTTGTTTGCCTTCCTTTTATTTTTATTTTTTTTTTGTTTGCCCCTTTAACGTCTCTTTTTGAGTTTTGAATACTTGCAGTATCATATAAATAACAAGTTGGCGCACAACATTCTGAGCTTTTTTGGTAAACAAGTTTTTTACCAAGTTTATCTGTTACAAGTTTTTTAATAATTTTATCTGCAATAACATCAAAAAAATTTTCAAAATTTTTAAACTTTACACTTTAAAATATCCAAAAAATTACACATTTTAAAAAAATTTTCCACAAATTTTACAGTAAGTTACATTAAATATTTAGACAAACATTCAAAAAATTCATTTGTCAAATGGGGCCTCTATTCTACTAAAAAATATTTGGAGATTCCTGTTTAACAATAGAGTTTTGCTTTAAAAAAAAGGCAGGAAAATCACGACATATCTAAAGGACTTACTATTTAAGGAGATGGTGAGACAAAAAGCAATAGAAGAGAGAGAAACCCAAGATTATAACACATATATCTTTAACATTGTAGATCATTATTATTATTAGCATTAATGCATGTGATCCGAGTTTTGCCCTCAGGTAAATGAATAGAGGTGTGCTGATTTAACAAGATCACTTTTTCTACATAAATAAACAAGCGCTCATTCCAATCATGTGCGTTCACACTAATAATTGCAAATGACTGGAAGAGACTGGCAGACAACAGCATTTTGCTATCGCAACTGGAATGAGCTGGCTCCAATTCATTATTGTCATCTTTGCATTATTTTGAAGCCTGGAGCCCAACAATTGCAATTGCATCAGCAGACTCTTACCCGACTCCACCACTTTTTGCAGATTCCCATCTATAAAATATGGTGTATTATTGCACTAATTGGCTTCCTCGCAAGTTCAGGGCATCTTGTGATTAATTTACTGATCTCCTTCATTTCATTTTGGTTTCTAGCTCCTCTGTGCTAAAGGACGCTTTCAAGTACCTACCATTGACTTTTATTGGTGAACATGATGTACCTTGTTAATTACAAATATTTATATCTATACTATAGTTACCCTCAACATGGTGCACATTGATGCCAGCTTTTCTACCTACTACCATTGACTTTTATTGGTCAACATGGTTTCCCTCGTTAATTACAAAGATTCATCAATAGTTTGTATTGATGGTTAGTGTTCAAGTTTTTCCTTTTCAAGATTGTCCTTCTTACAAAATAATTAGGACGACGTCAGTCCCTAATTTTGAATGCGCTTTCTAATATCATTGAGGGTATTCATGTATTGTCATAATCAAGATCTCATATTCAAAAAAGAATTTTTATTGCATCAAAATTTCTTTTGAATTATGAAATAAAATTAGATTTCGAATGAATCGCGTTAATGTAATTTCTAACAATGCAATAAGCTTTGGAATGAAACACGTCAGTGTAATTTCGTTCTTAACTTTCTCACATGGCTTTAACAATTCGTCTATAATAAGTTACCATGTAAAAATGACAAACATTGAGAGAACTTTATAATATATCAATATAGTGTCTCTCTATTTTTTTTTTTATGTTATTTCTAGGAACCAACGGCACTATTGATCACTAGGAAAATTTTTTGACTTTGTTTCTTCTTTTGTTTCACTTACAATAGCTCGAATAATGCACCTCATCACATTTGAATCCAAATTATGACTGTACAATAGTTAATTATGGCTTTGAACTAGGATTGGAGAAAAAAAAAATTGAACCACTACTCCTTTTTTAGCCTATAACTCTTTAAACTCAAGAAAAACCAATCCAACTATATGTTTCAAATTTCTCTTTTTCGTATCCCTACATAAAAATCTTCTTTACAAGGATACATTCTCGCTTCCTATATGTAGTCAATCTTTATTTATTCCTTGCAGATATGTAGCAAGATTTTCCCACAAATTAATTATGCCTGCAAAAGGACAGATTCCATGCTCCCATTTGGTTCCACTTTAACGATATATCATTACAATGAGGTAAACAGTAATATCCCACACCAAATGCTGAGATGATATAGTAAATTAAAACAAATATCATGCATCTTGTATGAAGCGATTTGAGAAAGGTCAATATAATCTAGCAAAAAAGGGCAAACTTGAAAAGAAAAATTGAACCACTAGACACACATAATAGTTATAGAATGAAACATATGCCAACTTCAATACTATTGGCAATTAAAGATCAAGTACAATGGTATACCTAATTTCCCGCAAGGAAAAAAGAAGGAAAATAGAAACACAATATTATGATTTTACTTTGTCGAGTGTATCCAATTTTTGTTTTTTTTTTTTAACATTACAAGGAGCTAAAAGACTAATTAGACATGATAAGATGGTGGTGATGGGATTTGGCTCTTTTCCGGTTTCTAGAAAATGGGGTTTTTGGCAATTAGCTTCTTTTACATTTGTCTTCTGCTAACACATTTGTGAATGAGTTTGAAATTGTGTTTGAGTTTTTACTATTTATTTACTAGACTAAGCTCAGTGGAGTAGTTAAATCTGAATAGTTTGATTATTTTACGTGTAAATTCTAATAATCTTATGCTACTCGAACAAAATTTGATTTGGATTAATTAATGAACCAATTTCGAAAGAACCCGTACCTAGCCCAACTCGATTCCAATATCAACTGGAGTAATTAACTTGATTGTCTTTCACCTCTAACTACAACTACAATTTATCGTTCTACGGGCAAATTACTAAAGCCGATTAGTTTAGCGGTGAATAGTGCAATTATCCTTTTTATTTAAATGATTAAATCTCGCCTCTTTTACATTTGTCTTCTTCTTCTGATACATTTGTACATTGTATTCTTCCCCCGTACAAATTCTCTCCCTTCTCTCTCTCGCTCTCTGCTTCCTTCCTCTGTCCCTCTTCTGTCTCCCTCCACCAGAACAATAATGGAGGAGCAACTACACTCTCAACTCAACTTCCATACTAGTGGTTCATTTTAGCTCTTTTACGACGTCGTTCTACGTCTACTTCAACAAATCTGAACCCCTTTTTTTCTTCTCTTTCATTTTTTTTTGCGCCTTTTCTTTCTCTTAACTCCAACAAAGTTTGCTGCTGCTGCTGCTGCTGCCTGTGATCTAACTTCTGAGTCCTACCTTGCCTGTAAAAGATAAAGTCTCGAACTTCAGGTCAGTTTTTTCTCTTTATCTTCTTTTCTCTCAGCTTTTTCTTTTTCCTTTTCAGTTTTTTTTAATTTAATTTAAATTTTTGAGGTTGTCTGAAAAGATAAATGAATGTGACTCTCTAGATTTGACTATGACTTTTCTCTGTTTGACTCTCTACTTTATGTTCTTCTGAAAATTGCAGTTTTAACTGCAAAAATTCCTTGAATTTTACGTCCATTTCTGAGCTGCATTTACTGGTAATGTTGACCTGCTGTAATGTTTAGTACTAGGGTTTATGAAGATTTTTGTTTTTGTTCTGTAACGGTTTAATAATAACGCGGAGATTTGAATGATTTAATATTTGTTTTTGCAGTAAATTTTCATCAAATGTGGTTTTTTTTTTTAATTCTTGAAAGGTTTGCGACTTCTTGAATTCTAAGCCTTGTAACGGCATTACAATTAAAGGTTTACATCAACTGTCTTATGCTGAGCACAGAAATAAGCCACGACACGATTGAGTGGTATGCAATCTTTAATTGCAAAGAAATTTGATTCTTTTTAATGCACTCCTTAGCATTTTCTGCTTTTCTTTTTTCTTTTTTTTTTTTGCTAAATTTGCATGCTTTTCACAGACCTCTTAAATCAATATAGTTCACGTTTTGGTCAGACACCGCATTGGAGTGGTTTGTTCCCAAGGCTTCTTTGATATTACATCCGTTTTTATTACAAATACTAATTGGTCACCAGAAATTAGTACCATATAGGAAAGACTTTGTAGCAGTTTTGTTTCTTCGTCAATGAAATCAACAATGTCCAGTCCAAAAGCGTTTTAACTTTCTTCCTTCCCCTTGTAAAGAACCCACAGTTGAAAGAAGGTCCTGAAGGCTGATCACCCTACCATTTGCAGAGTCTTCTTAATAGCTTCCATGATTTTGTATTGTAGCAGGTAAGGCACCTTCGTTTTTCAAACTCACGCTGCTGCCTATCTTCCTGTCTTCAATTTCCATCATGTTTCTTGCCTTAGCTTCTTCTAATTGGTTAATTCTTTCTTTTTCTTTTTGACACCGTTTTTCCTTTTGATAAATACTGCAACATATAGCATCAAAGTTCATCAGCTTATGAATCTATAACCTACTCTTCCTTCTTCCTTTCAAGATACTACAAGTGGACTGTCGCATAAACGAGAAGCCGCTTTCCCCTACATTCTTAAGTTAAAGAGAAAGACTGAAAATGGCAGAAACAGTTCTCTCTTTTGTGCTGGATCAACTCTCAACTTTTCTGCGCGAGGAGGGACGAGTGTTGGGTGGGCTTCGGCAAGAGGTCCAATTCATCAGGGATGAGTTGGGGCACATGAGAGCTTTCCTGAGAGAGGCAGAAGCAAACGAAGAAGATGCTCAACCCAGACTCCAAGAATGGATCAAGCAAGTACGAGAAGCAGCTTATGACACTGAAGACATTCTTGATGAATTTGTAGCTCGCTTTGCTCGGCATCGCACAACAGGATTCTACGGCTCTTTTCGGAGAATTTTCAGCTCCATCAAAAATTTGAGAGCTCGTCATCGAGTTGCTAGCCAAATACAAAGCATCAAGTTCAGAATCAATAGTATTTCTGAAGGTCATCAAAGATACCAATCCGAATATGGTATCTCTGCCCAAGCGTCCAGCTCACTTTCTGCTGTGAACAACACAACATGGCGCTATAGCGGAGATGATGCACTACTTGTGGAAGAAGCTAAATTAGTTGGCATTGACCAGCCCAAGAAACATCTAATTTCTCAGCTCCTCCAAGGGGATGATTACCAACTAAAAGTTGTTTCAGTGGTTGGTATGGGAGGACTTGGCAAAACTACCCTGGTGAAAAAAGTCCATGAGGATCTTGAAGTCAGAAGGCATTTCCCAGTCCGTGCTTGGGTAACCATCTCTGAAACATGTGACTTTCAGTACCTCCTGATAGACTTGATTCGGCAGCTACACGAGGAAGGGAAGAAACCAGTCCCACAATCGATAGAGTCTATGACTACCACTGAGCTGAAAAAAATTGTCAAAGATTTTCTTCAACAAGCTGGAAGGTATGCAATTGTTTTTGATGATGTATGGGACGTGGAATTTTGGAATACCATCAAATTTGCACTGCCCGAGAGTAGCCATGGCAACCGTGTCATGCTAACAACTCGAAGAGCTGATGTAGCCTCTGCCTCTTGCATTGAATCTCGGCGTTTTGTCTACAGAATGGAGCCACTGTCCTTTGAAGATTCGTGGACCCTGTTTTGTAACAAGATCTTTAAGGGAAATAGTTGCCCTGGCCATTTGATGGATGTTGCCAAAGGTATATTGGACAAATGTGAGGGCTTGCCCCTTGCAATCCTTGCAATCAGTGGCCTTTTGGCTTCGAAAGATGTAAACAGAATAGAGGAATGGGAGATGGTTAGACGCAGTCTTAGGGTTGAATTAGAAGGCACTGGTAAGCTGGACAGAGTTAAAAAGATACTTTTTCTTAGTTATAGTGACCTGCCTTGGCATCTTAAGATATGTCTGTTGTACACAAGCATTTATCCAGAGGATTACAAAATAGGATGCCTAAGACTTGTTAACTTATGGATTGCTGAACGGTTTGTAGAATGGAGAGAAGGAATGAACATTGAAGATGTAGCCTGGAGTTATCTCAGTGAACTTGTCAATAGAAGCCTAATTCAAGTGACTGGTGTGTTTTATGAAGGAATGCCCGGAAATTGTCGAATCCATGACCTATTGCGAGAAATTATCATTTCCAAGTCAAGAGAACAAAACATGGTCACAATTACTACTGGACAACCAACAAGGTGGCCGTCCGAGAAGGTACGCCGTCTAATAGTCCATACTAGCAGTAGTAACAACACCCAGCACCATGAGCAAACACAAAATTATTGCTTTGACCACCTTCGGTCATTCATTACAATTGGATCCACGAGCCCACTCCTTTCCAGAATGTTGTTATCTGAAGTTTCACGGGGTAGTAAGTTGTTAAAGGTTTTGGGTTTGAGAGGTCAAAAGACACAGAAGGAAATACCAAATGAGATTTTCAAAATGTTTCATCTCAAGCATCTAGACCTATATGGTACAGGAGTGGAGAGAGTCCCAAAAGGCATCGGGAAGCTTCAACACTTGGAGTATCTGAATTTAGGAAACACTGGAGTTGGGGAATTACCTATTGAAATTCTAAAGTTGCAAAAACTTCGGGTTCTCAAAGTATATCAACGAGTTGATCCTTCAGATGATGATTATGGACGCCACGGATTTAAAGCTCTATTCAATATGGGAGGGCTTCTTTCTCTAGAAATATTAAGCTGCATGGATGCAAGTAGTGGATGTATAACAGTTAGGGAGATAGGAAACCTGACACAATTAAGAGAATTAGCTATTACAAAGTTGAGAAGAGATGATGGAAAGGAGCTGTGCTCCTCCCTTGCCAACCTCACCAATCTCCATAAATTAAGCGTTTATTCAATTGGAAAAGGTGATGATCATGAGATAATCGATCTAAATCATCATAATCCTTCTCTTTCTTCTTCATCTTGTTCGTTTCTTCAATCTCTTCGTATGCTGATTTTGTGTGGCCGCTTAGAAAAGATGCCACAATGGGTAGCTCATCTTCATAGCTTGGTAAGAATAGATTTGGACTGGAGCAGGTTAAGGGGTGAGGAGGATCCGCTTGAATCGCTCCAACATTTGCCCAATTTGGTTAATATTAATTTCTGTGGATCTTACCAGGGAGAAGGGTTGTGTTTCAAGACTGGAGGGTTCCTAATGCTGAAGAGGTTGCACCTAAAGAGAATGGAGGGGTTGAGATGGATGAGAGTGGAGGAGGGTGCATTGCCTCGTCTCGAAACACTATTTCTGCAGCAACTTCCATTACTAGAGGAGTTACCATTGGGTATTCAGCACTTGAGCCATCTTCAACGGCTGTCTCTGTATGAGATGAGTTCTCAATTGAGAGAGGAGCTGTTAGAGAATCAGAAGGAAGAAAGTGAAGATTACACAAGAATCGCACACATTCCTGAAATTCTCATTGGTTACTATACAGATGATTGGAAATGGAGAGAGCACCAGCTATGGGAGAAGAAGAAGAAGAAAACATAATCATTCCTAGCAACAGCTGCCGCCGTGGCTTCCCTTTCTCTAGTTTATACCCTCCCTGTTGTGGACAACACTACTGCTTCCTCTTCTTTTGTTTTCATTTTTTTCTTGGTTTTCTTCCCTTCGACATCCATGAGAGAAGTTCATCATTTGCTGTGTCTTACCTTCTTGTTTATGGCATGTATTTATAATGCGTGATGATGTTGTTAATGTACTGTATACAGTTACTTTTTATCTTTTTGTTTCTTGATGATCTTTTCTATAATTAATTTAGCAAACGATCAAGAGGTAGGCAGGTTAAAAGTGTATTAATTATATCTAGCAGAAAATTTTCATTAAAACTCCAAATAATAGCTTTTAAATTTTGGTCAAATAAAATATGTTAATACGGCTTGGACAAACCTACATTAATACGGCTTGTCTGGTAAATGTAGTACACTAAGTTTATTATAGGGTTAATTTCAGAAACCTCCCCTGAGGTTTCCCCTAATCACACCTAGCACTCCTTAACTTTGAGAAATCACACTTACCACCCTTGGCAGAATTACGTGACATGCTGTACCAATCAGTATAGGAGAAATTACGATGCTACCCCCTATTATTAAGTAATTCTTGTGCAGGAAAATGCTGCAAAAATTTAAAAAATTGAGGCTATGCCTCTACCAAAAATAAAAATCCCGTGTTAGCTATGCCTCTATCAGGCTTTCCTCTCCTTAGAGCACCCTGCAATGTAACAACTTTAAAATTGAGCATGTAATTATCTAGCTTCCACAAGTTAGCTAATATTTCGTGATTATCAGGACAAATTTGGTCCCTTTTATATGTATACATAGTTAAGTAACTAACATCTAACATGATGTATATTTTTATAAACTGATTGTACCTTATAGATCACCCCGTGTAAAGTATTCACAAACAAGCAAGGACTACTCATACAAGTAAAATTACACTTCTACTATAGGGAGATGCACAAATTGATCAAAGAATTAAATAACCATTCCAAATTTATGCGTACCATTACACTACTTTTTATAGATATACACAGTCAAGTAACTAACATCTAACATAATGTATATTTTTGTAAAATAATTGTACCTCATAGATTACCCCGTGTAAACTGATTGTTTCAAGCCAGTGGTTGTTTCACACTGTATCAGGGCATTTCCAAGTGTTTAAAGATGCTAAAGGCTCCGTGCAATCCTTACTCTTGGTTTTTGAAGTGGTACAAGTACTCTTTATTATCAAAATGTATGATAGAAGACTTATTGTATTTTTGGTGTATTTCATCTGGTGGAATATGCATTGCCATATACTAATCTACCTATTATATAAGAAAAAAGCCAAGTTACTATAGCACCCCATCTTTTTTACACATGTATTGCACATATTTTTGACAAGTGGATTCTTGGTCATTTTAGCTAAACTTTTCCTTCCCTTTTTTGATTCAATTGGGCCAAAATAATTAAAATATTTTTTCTCTTTCAGAAAATCAACTGTGTCGCTTCTTCTTCTTCTTGCGGCAAGTGCTGTTATTTTTTATTTTTTAAAACTAATCTAACTAAAATTGTTGCCATGTTCTTTTTTTTTTTCGTCGAGATGATTAGCTACTTAACAAAGAGAAGTTTTTATTATTTTTTTATCCCATTTTACATTTTCTTTTCTTCCTTGTTTTTCTTCATGTCTAATCTCTCATATTTGCTCTATTCTTCGATCATAATGTTATAGTCAACTGGCATTTGTTTGTTAAATTTATAGGATGATGCTATTATTTGGTATTTTTCATGGATAAAAGGTGAAATATTAAAATATGTAAAAAGATCTTAGAATTCATTTTATACCAATGATCATTTTCTATGAAGAATAGAACAATAATTCTTTCTTTTCTTTTCTCCTCCCACGATTTGATTTCTTACTTCACATTTTTTTTCTTTTTCTTTGTTTTTTGGTTACATTTTGTAATTATCTACAATTTTGTGTATTTTTTAAAGAGAAAAGATATATCATGTGATGCTTCCACCAAGATAAATCTAGCTAGGCATTCTTCTACCTCTGTGTTCTATAAGATTTTGTATATATTTAAACTAACGTTAATTTTTGTTTGTTTTTTAATTATTCAGGTTCTGTAGTATCAATTGGGTTGGCATATAAAAATTGTAGTTGGTGGTAGAAGTCACAATTAAAAATTGTTAGAAAATTCAATTTTGATTAGGAAGATGTTTTTGCAATAAAAAAAATGGTTCAATTCTAATTTGTATATGTAGATCTGGAAACGTAGCAATTCATATTTTTTATCTAACCTTGCTATTTATATTCTGGAGCTGCAGTATAATGTTGTCACCTTTAAACGGGATTTAAATAAATAAAGAAAGAAAAATGTGAAACTTTAGAGTAAGTTATATTGATGTTGAAGATTGTGACATGTCTTAGTGGCTTTCTAAACTTTTTCTCATTATTAAAATACTGGAAGCATTATGATTGCTTTTGATTTAGTTACAACTAAGACTATGCTGCTAATTAATACAGCAATGCACTTATAGTGTATTGATTTTCTCTCTTTTTTGGGTATTATCATAATAATAGTTCAAAAATCTTTATTCAAATCACAATAAATAGGGGTATTAACTTCATAGATGGAATTTCTCTTCACAACAAATTTTGAGGGAAATTTTATTTATACTCCATATTTTATTAATTGTATTCCTACAATAAATAAAAACTATATGATAAAAATAATAGTGAAAATGTAATTAACAAAAATGAGAGTTCAAATAACATTTGTTAATTTTAATTATTTTGAGGCCCAATTTTCTCCTATATTTCTATTGATTTATCATGTGCCAAAATAATTTGATGTTATGTGTTTGACTAAATTTCTAGGGGGCCCAAGCTGTGCTTTGCACAGCTCAAGTACCTCTAGTCTTATAATATATAGCAAAGCATTGATGCAGTAGTTGCTTGGAAAGACACGTTGATGCATTAGTTGTACGAATAGAAATGAATAGTAGCACATTTTTTGGAATCTTAGTTTGGCTTAGACTTAGCTAAACATGTGACTGTGTCAAGTACACATCTGATTGGATTGTCACAAGTACCATACAAAACAGGCTCAACTTCCTCAGCTTTCTACTTTGAATTGCCTATGACTATGAAGGCTAAAACAGTTGGTAATCAATTACAGCATTGCATGTTGTATTGGACTTCATCAAATTGATTTTGTAATCTGAATAAAAATGTAAATAGCAATCAGTGTTAGATTGATGCACCAGTTGCTGCAATTTGCCCAAAGAAAATCAATGGTGAATGATATTGTTATCTTGTTTCCAATCTGTTTAATACAGCTTAAGCATAATACAGCTTAAGCATCAGACAGGTTGGAACTGTTTTGCCCAACGGTCCTCTATAGTATCAATGTTAAGAAGCTTCTTTTGCTTATTAAACTTACACCCCTTTAGCTTCTAAAATAATATCACAACATAGTTTTGTTTTTATTTTTATCTTGTAAATTCAAAACTCATCTTCCAATAGGGCAAAAGTGGAATAGAGAAATAGTCTCTCTCTTATAAACAATTTTTAAATACAATTCTTACACGAAAGGGCTGACAATGTGATGAAAGTTATCATTCTAAGGGTGGTAAGTGTGATTTTTGAAAGTTGGGGGTGCTAGGTGTTATTACAAAAAACCTCAGGGGAGGTTTCTAAAATTAACCCTTTATTATATGACCCCTTCTACGTGATAGATATCCTTCAATCAGCTCTTTCCTTCACCAATTTGCCAATGTTTCAATTCACATTGCATATGATATGACATCATTCATCATTGACTAGTAATAATTACTTTGTGCTAATAAACCAACAATGTGTATCATTGTTTCTTAAAATAATTTTACACTAAAAATTTGCATTTCATTCTCTGATAGGAATTATCACAAAACACAAAATTTGAATTCGATTCAATTCACTATAAAGATTTTCTTTTTTAAACTTGACAAAATGTAGGTGAACAATCAATCATTTTCTAGTAGTATAGAAGGACTCATTACTTTTTTTTTACAGCATTTATTGGAAAATCAAAAGATGTGGTTTATGCTGGCAATTAGGAACAAAAATGCAGATGACCTATGTATATGTACGTTGGCAATCGAGAACAATCTCTGACCCATTTGCTTGAGCAATGTAAGGGCTAGCTAATATTAAGTTGGGCAATTTACCTTTTACCCCCCTGTGATTTGGTATTTTACCACATAATTCTTTATGATTTAAAAACTTATATATAATAACTTTGGATTGAAGGGTCACCTTTAATTTTTCTGTTATAACTAACGTCAATAATAAAAGGTCAAAATCAAGGGATAATTTCAGAAACCTCGCTTGAAATTTTTTATAGTTTCATTAGACTCCCCTAAGGTTTACAAAATTACCCAAACCTCCTCTGAGGTTAAGGTTTTGTTAACAAAATTAATCCAATTAGAAAAAGTAACATTAAAAAAGTATTTTAAGGAGAGAGATGAAACATACATATATTCCATAAATACCCTTATGCATGTATATAAATTGTATTAGTAAAAGAATAAACATAATTAAAAGTTAAAAACAATTAATACACATATTTCACCACTCAAAAAATTCACAATCAATAAATTAGATAACACATATAAGCAACAAAACTACACTAATGATGACAAGATTCAATAAAATAGAATAGTCGTCTCTTTTAACATGATGTTTGTTACGATTCTTGTGATTTTGAACAGACTAATTTTCGAATTTTGTCTTTCTTTTCCCTCCTTTCTCCTTTACTAGTATCTAACGGTTAAATAGTTAGAGCACTAATTAACTATTAGTAACTAATTAACAAAAATAACTGTTAAAAATTTCTTTAATGATGAACGATTACTTGTAATTACAAAATAACATCAATTGATATATCTAATGGTGCAATTTTGTGATTGATAGAATTTGATAATGACTAGAAATCAATTGCACATAATGTGAGAAGAAGGGTTTTAGTAGAAGAAAAAAATACAGGGCAATTTTACAGAGGTTATTTTTCGTAAAGTTTACATTGAACCTAAGAGAGTGAAATAGATACTTGTAATGTTATTAGGGTTATTTGACAATGAGTGAAACCATAAAAGGTTATGTTTAATTTACCCTAAAATAAGAGTAGGGGGTACTTAAAGCTTAGGCTAAAGTAACTGCATTATTATGGAATTCAAGGTTTACAAATAGTGGTAAAAAGCTTAGGTGGGAAAAAAAAAAAACACTGTGCCAACATATTTCTAGGTAGATTTCTAAAAAGGGAAAATGGCCAATTTAGTCTCTATACTTTTTTTTACTGTCAATTTAGTCCTTATATAATTTTTTTGGCCAATTTAAACCCTATACTTATTGATCGGTTCCAATTGAGGAGTTCCGCGGCGGCGCTACCTTGTAATTGCGATTCAACGTCTAATTGAGCACTTATGCGGGGGCATTTCTGGTACTTCACTGTTGGGGCTCCTTTTCAGAAGTAAAAATCAAAACCAAAAAGTTACCGGCGCATTTCCCCTCCTCCACTCCCTACCTCCACCCATTGGACTCCGAAGACGGGAAGATGTCCGGCATATTCCGGTACAAAACTTGTGGCCAGGAGGGTGTGAAATCGTAACTGCAACAAGATCATTCGCTCTTGCCATTTCCAGGGGCCATTGGACATCAACTGTTTCAATAAATGATTCAAAGTACATCATTCGAAACCACTTTGGTCCTGCATCATAATCTTGCCTAAGGAGAGGATGCACTAAAGGAATGGCTCTTAAAACAGCATACACAAACTTAAGCTCTTCAAGAGTAGGATTTCTGAACTGAAGTTCAACAGATGACGTGCAGCGAACAACGTCAATAACTGGAAATTGATCAGTACCCGAGACCTCCAAAGCTAATGACTTTATCATTCTCTTATTTGAAGGGAACATGATTGACTCTAGCTCATAAGTCACCCTCAAAAGCTCAGTGTTTGGAACTCGAATAGTCTCCCTAGAAGCAGTCATTTTTTTTTGCATCATCATGAGCCCTGAACATGTAAATCCCTATATCCCCACCATTCCCACCAATAAATTGAACACAAGGAAATGGCTGTTTTCTGCTAGACCAGTCTGAATCCTTCCCCACCTTTATACCAAACAAATGCTCTAGGCGCAACCACTTCCATGGATCAGTCATGTACAAAGCAGCGGCGGTTCTGTACAGAGACTTAATAAAAGGTGGAGTAATGCCATCCACCTTCAACAAACATGCTCCTGATCCAGGACCAAGTCCTGGGCCACACCCAAATTGTTGTTGATATCTAGTAAACAAATTCTTCAAATGCACATCCATAGTAACTTCCCCACACCCGCAGAACAGATCTACCAAACTTCTTGAAAACCCACAAACAATTTAGACCTCCAAGTCTAGCAATTTAACTCGGGCATATCAGTTCCATCAGAATTTCCAACTGAAAGGGATTTGGAGGATGAAAGGGAGAGTGTGGTAATCTTTGGGGCGAGGGAACGGAGCTTGGTTTTGTACCGGAATATGCCGGACATCTTCCCGTCTTCGGAGTCCAATGGGTGGAGGTTGGGAGTGGAGGAGGGGAAATTGCACCGGTAACTTTTTGGTTTTGATTTTTACTTCTGAAAAGGAGCCCCAACAGTGAAGTACCAGAAATGCCCCCGCATAAGTGCTCAATTAGACGTTGAATCGTAATTACAAGGTGGCGCCGCCCCGGAGCTCCTCAATTGGAACCGATAAATAAGTATAGGGTTTAAATTGATCAAAAAAATTATATAAGGACTGAATTGACAGTAAAAAAAAGTATAGGGACTAAATTGACCATTTTTCCTTTCTAAAAATTTCACGTATAATTTTCTGTTCTTAACTCGCCCATGGCTTAGTCCATCAATAGTAGCACTACCAACACTCTCTTGTGATCACTACCAACATTAATGTCTAAATGCTATTGTCTTCTTTGATCAATCCCCGACTGCCCGAGTTTAACAGAAATTGAAATCTCACTTTTCTCAGTCGTCCATTCTTCAACTGACGCGAAAGGAGAAAAATTTAAAACCAACTTTAACCCACAAAATGCTCAAAACTCAGCTGCACCCCTACTCTCCTGTAACTTTGATAGAATAATTCATTTTGAGTTGGGTTTTTCTTTATTGACAGTAGTCGATTCTTGTACTCTCGTGATCTTTCCTCATTTCTACTTAAACACACATTATGTTCATGCCGAAAATTTGGTCAGATATTGTACTGGAATTTGTTTCTTCCTAAGGTTGCTTAACATTCCATCCGTTTCCAGTACAAATACTAATCGGTGCAAGGGGCAAAAACAATACGAATAAAGCTAAAAACTGAAAACAGTTCGTGTCGGCAAGAGGAGTATAGTAGTTTTATTTCTGGCAAAAATGCAATTTTGGTGCCTAATTTTTATCTCATGTGAAGGTTTAGTCCTTAAAGTTTTGGTAAAAGCAAATTTGGTCGTCAATCTTTATCCCATGTTTAGTTTTTGTTCCTAAAGTTTTTGCAAGAGCAAATCTGATCCTCAATGTATTCATTTTAAAGTAGATTTAGGACATTTGAAAAATTTTCCTGGCCTAATTATTGACATAATTTTGTCACATCTAGTTATGTGTCAATTAAATTACATTTCAAAATAGTGGTTAACTTGAAACAACAAAATTAAGAACTAATAATTCATATGCTAACTAATTAACTAGTAAAAATTGAAAAATTTTAAATTAAAACTAGTTGAAGTACCCAGTTCATCAATATAGAACTCATTTTCCTTTTATTTATTCATCAATGAAGTCATTGTCCAGGCCACCAGGTTTTAGGTTTAGACATCGTTGCTTTTGAAAGATGGTGTTGTACCCTCCTGAAGACTGAAGAGTGAACGCATAGGCCCCACCAACTACGCATAGTCTCCTTAATAATTTCCATGATTTTGTAGTGCCGCGGGTAAGGTAGCTTCGCCTTTCAAAATCCCGTTGCTGTCTATCGTCTTTCTATTCAATTTCCATCATCTCTCATGCTTTAGTTTCTTGTAATTAGTTACTTCTTTCTTTTTCTCTTTGACTGACTTTAATGGCTCCACTCCATTTTATTTTATTTTTTTTGGCTGCAGTTTCGTTGTGACGAGTAAGAATTTTCCTCATATTTCGTTCTTAATTTTCTCACGCGACTTTGACAATTCTTCTATAGCAAGTTACTATATAAAAATGATAAATAATGACAGACTTTTATAATGTCGATAATGTGTTTCTGTCACCTTTCTTATGCTGTTTCTAGGAACTAGTGTTATGATCACTATGAAAAATTTGTGCCTTTGCTTCTTCTTTTGCTTTCGAAATTGCTTTTCCAAAATACAGCATTCAAGTTGCTCGAGTAATGCACCTTGTCACACTTGAGTCCAAATTATGACTCTACAATAGTCAATTTTAATAGTGAATTTCAATTCATTAGCTCAAGTAGGGGCTTCGTATTAGGATTTGGGGAAAAAAAATCGAACTCTAATACTTTTATAGCCTATGACCCGTTAAATTCAGGAACAACAAATCTAACTACATATATGTCTCAAATTTCTCTTCTTCATAACAATATCCCTATATAAAAAATCTGCTTTACAAGGATACATTCTCACTAACTATGGCCAATATTTGTTTAGTCCTTGCAGATATGTAGCAAAATTTTCCAATAAATTAATTATTCTTGCACAAGTAAAACTGCAAAAGGACAGATTCCAAGCTCGGGCTTCCGCTAACTATGCTCCCATCTGGTTCCATTTTAACCATTTATCATTACAATAAGGTAAACAGTAAGATCCCATGCCAAATGCTAAGACGATTTGGTAAATCAGAACAAATATCATGCATCTTGTACGAAGCGATTTGAGAAAACCTCGGAACGTTGAAAATTCAATTCGATGATGAAACGTGAATATAATCAAAGAGAAAAAAAAAGAGGCAAACTTCAAAAGAAAAAATTGAACAGACAATTATAGAATGAAACATATGCCAACTTCAATATTATTGGCAATTAAAGGTCGAGTATAATATATACTATATAGCATGCATAGTTTTCTTCATGTTGTTTGGCTATGTATAATGCATAACTTAATTCTAACCGGTAAAAAGAGCCACTTCTTGTCCCTTTTTCCTAACCTAGTCTTAGTTGTAATAATTTCACAACTGGAGAAAAAGAACTGAGATGAAAGATTACATTGGTGATCCAAAGTCATTCATTTTAGAAAGAAGAAAGAAGAAACATAAGAAACGCAAAATTATGATTTGACTTTGTCGAGTATATCTAACTTTTTTTCTTTACACATTACAATAATAAACTAAAAGAAAAATTAGACATCATAAGATGGTGGTGATCGGATTTGGCTGCGTGGTTAAGGGTTTACCTTAATTGCCTTATGCTGAGCATTAAAAAATAATTTAGCCATCTCCAATATTTTCATTCCCACTTCTTTCTTCACATCCAACCTTGTCTACAAAACCAGGGGAAAAAACAAAAAGAAAAAAGAAAAGCTTTCCAGTTTCCTAAAAGTAAAACTGTACACTTCAAAGCTAGGAACAGCAAACGAAGAGAACAACTGGAGATCATTCCAGTTTCCTCCGAGTTCAAACATTATTGTTTACCTCTTTTCTCCTTTTTGAATAACTAACAGAACCAAAAGTAATAATTATCCATCCATCAAATTATCTTTAAAAAAATAAAATTGCATTATTTCACAAGGTAATAATTTTGAAAGGATTGAAGAATAGAATAGCATAAGTAAATTTTTTACTTGAGTTGCTTATTATTTGATCTGGTCCTTTTTAATCAAAAAAGGCAATATAGAATTAAATTTGTCCTATCTTTACTCCTTTAGTAAAGTTGAAAATATAAGGTCAAGAGTAATAAAAAGAGGTAAATATAGAATGAATTTTATCTCATCTTCAACAAAACTGAAAATATAAGGTCGAGAGTAATAGTAAGGGCAGTGGTGGTTGGCTACATTTTTATGAATTAAAATACACAATTTCTTTATGTTGTTTGATGATGTATGTTGCATAGGACGATTCTAATTGGTAAAAAGAGCCGCCTTTCGTCCTATCCAGCTCAATAAAACTTTCGAAGTCTGTTAAATTACCTGGGCCAAGTTATTAGTAGCTCATGGATCCTAAGTTTTTCTTCTCGATATGCTGATTTATGCTTCTATCTTCCACAGGTTTCACACTTATATGAGCTGTTATTAACAAAAAATAACATTGAACTCATGTTTTGGAGTTGTGATGCCTTTCACTTGATCATTATTTCAACATAAGAAAGTTAATTTATTGGGTTTTAATTTTCAATGTCCTCTTTAATTTGTTGTTTTCCTTTTCTTTTGGAATGCCATGGTTAACGATCACTTGGCGTTTTATTTTTATTTTTTTTTAATTTTGCGGTTGCCTCGTTGGCTTTGCGGATATCGCTCTAGATTAGGTACCAAATAAGCCTATGCAAATGTCTATCATCTATATACATATATACATACATACATATACAGATACATATATATATATATATATATATATATATATATTAAGTGATACTGAATTTTTAAATAAAATTTACTC